>NW_022630995.1:94896688-94901105 GCF_010015895.1 Lontra canadensis
TAAGCTAAGCTAAGCTCTACACCCATCGCAGGCTTGAACTCACAACCCCAATATCACAAGATCAAGAATTGCTTGCTCTACCGACTGAGCGAAATAGGCACCCCATTAACTTTTAAATAAACATGAAAACAGTGAAGAATATGGACCTATTTCTCCTTTTTAAACAATCTAGGGTTTCTTTCATTATTTTTAAAAGAATATTTAAAACACTATTACCACCGGCAGTGGGAATGGAAGTCAGAAATTCAATAAGGCAAGTATTACTTTTCATTTTTTTACTCTTCTTTGGTGTTTACCTTTTTACTATATGCACATAGCAGATTTACTTAAAGAGATAAAGAAATAAGATTTACCAGAGTAGTCTTTTGAGACATTAGCATCAATTAGCATTTTTTAAAAGGAAATACCACCGAAAATTAAAAACAGATTCAACTTACCGTTTTGTTTTGTTTTGTTTTTTAAGATTTTATTTATTTATTTATTTATTTATTTATTTGACAGAGAGAGACACGCGAGAGAGGGAACACAAGCACGGGGTGTGGGAGAGGGAGAAGCAGGCTTCCCACTGAGCAGGGAGCCCCACGCAGGGCTGGATTCCAGGACCCTGGGATCATGACTTGAGCTGAAAGCAGATGCCAATCAACTGAGCCACCCTGGCGCGCCCGACTTACAGTTATTAAAGTATAACAAACACTAACAGATCTATTCTACAGCTAACTCAATATATAGCTTCCCTTTAGAATTCACTTGTTTCATTCCTAATCCCAGTTGTGTTCTACCTTAACAACTGTACTTTTGTTACTCAGGTTTCCAACGCTGGGTCGAAATTGAAGTCTTAATGGTGTGCCAGCAATAGAATTTGAAAATCTTTAGTCCGGGATATTGTAGTTTCGTAGCCCTTCAGGGCACTGCCCTGGACTGGAGATGCAGAAGCATATTCATTTCCTGTCAGCCTCTCCGGGGCTAACGGGCTTTTCCGAGGGCAGTTTTCACTGGGGGCTCATGGCTGGGTGCCGGCGAGGGGCTACGGAGCACCACGCCTTCTCCTGGCACAGGTCCTGGAAGAAGAAAACCTTGAAAGATGCCCTGCAACAAGCCCCTCCTTCTGAAACAAACAGAAAGTCAGGCTCTCTCACAAATTGTTTATTTTCCTCCATCATCCTACTTTAGTATTCTGTACAAGTGAAGGCAAGACAAGACTGTCTGATAAAGTAATCGTGAAAAGGTCTGAAATTAAAGTACGTATAAATTCTTATGTAAAACAGTCATGTAGAGGGAAACCCTCTGCCCTCCAGGACTTTTGAGAAAATCTAAAAATGTCTCTCACGCATTTGTGTAATTGAGATAATTATGTGAGTCAATGAGAAGAAAATGAGAAATCTCTGTACTATTATACCGCATTGTCAATAAGAAAAAGGTGACTGATTTTTAATGAAAAAAAGCAGAATTATCAAAAAATTACGTACTTATTCCACAGATATTATAAGATATGCACAGCTATAGAGAACACACCAGGACCTCACCCAAAAGTGGTCCCACAGTCCAAGAAGGAAGAACTGAAAAATGGGGGAGGTAGCTCACAGAACCGGAAGATACAGAAAACTCGCACAGGAGCAGGCTGCCGATCTCAACCAATTTGGTACAAACCAGATTCTCCTAGAGGTCCAATTTTCTGCAAAGAACAAGCAATTTAAGCTTGCTCAGCAAGTTGGAACTCAGTGGCAAGTACTAGAGCTGCCTGTAAATGATAATGCTGAGAAGTCGGAAGTCCTGATACATTCAGTTTCCACCATACAAAAGATCAGCAAACCGACAGATCAGCTGTGGGCAAGAGAGTGCTGGTTACCTGTCTAACGGTCAGCCATTCCCGCATCCCACCCCCTCGCCTCCTGAGCACAGACAGGAACACTCTAGCTAGCAATCCTGTTGTAGGCTGGTATCCGTTCCCAAAGAGCTGTTTCCATGATGCAGCCATGGCAAGGGGGCAAGCAAGGCACAGGGACCTGCTTTGGGAGAGCTGGACATAATGAGCCCTTGCAGGAGAGGAACTCTGTTTTCTCCTTATCTCTTTATCCCTGTCTCCCCAGCCCTCAACACATTAGGGTCTCACTGAATCAGCTGATTGTAAATCATCGTATTTCAGGATTTGTGTTTAGCCAGCCCTTGCAGGAGCAGGATACTGTCAAAATTTAACTTATATGTATTTGTGAAACAGTTTATCCCTTTGAAAGGACTTTCATATACATAGCTGGTATCTCTTCCCCCACAGTTTTGAGAGGGAGCTAAATAGTTGTTATCCTGATGGATAAAAGCTGACCAAGACTACGCAGGACACTTCCCCTAAAGACCCAAAGACAGGCAATAGCGACGGGCCTCAAACTCTGTTACACTGTCTCCAGTGTGCTTTTCTCCAAACCTCATCTGATGAACTATCAAATTCTAGCAAGCAAAGGAAAGAAAAGGGCTGATGATGGGGCACCTAGCGGGGCTCAGTCAGTTGAGGGTCTGCCTTCAACTCAGGCCATGACCCTGGGGTCCTAGGATGGAGTCCTGCATCGGGCTCCCTGCTTAGCAGGAAGTATGCTTCTCCCTCTGCCTCTCCCCTCTGCTTTTGCTCTCTCCCTCTCTCTCTCAAATAAATAAATAAATAAATAAAATCTTGGGGAAAAAAGAGTTGGGGTGGGGTGCGGTTGGCTGCTAACAGCCATCCTCACTCACTTTGCTCTCCAGGGTCTCACTGTTAAGAGCAGGACCTTGGACTTGGGCGCCTGGGTGGCTCAGTGGGTTAAGCCTCTGCCTTCTGCTCTGGTCATGATCTCAGGGTCCTGGGATCAAGTCCCGCATTGGGCTCTCCACTCAGTGGGAAGCCTGCTTCCCCACCTCTCTCTGCCTGCCTCTCTGCCTACTTGTGATCTCTGGCTGTCAAATAAATAAATAAAATCTTTAAAAAAAAAAAAAAAAAAGAGCAGGACCTTGGTCTTGATTGGGACCAAGAGGAGAACAACCGTCTTGACAATCCCAGAATTAGCTGTGGCCCCAGACCAGCAAAGTCTTTGTTTTCATTTCGTTCTGATGAGAGCTGTTGATTGGGAATATTGGTCTGGAAGTAACAAGCCCAGATCAAAAATGAATGAAGCAATTAAATGTCCAAAAAAGTAGTTCTAAAATAAGAGACTCTTTCAGGGGGGTGCCTGGCTGGTTCAGTCAGTGGAGTGTGCAACTCTTAATCTTGGGGCTGTGAGTTCAAGCCCCATGTCGGGTGTAGCAAATGCTTAAAAAAAATAAAACCTTCAAAAAAAGAGAGAGGGGAGGAGGAGTCAAGATGGCGGAGAAGTAGCAGCTGAGACTACTTCAGGTTGCGGGAGATCAGCTAGATAGCTTATCTAAAGATTGCAAACACCTACAAATCCAACGGGAGATCGAAGAGAAGAAGAACAGCAATTCTAGAAACAGAAAATCAACCACTTGCTGAAAGGTAGGACTGGCGGAGAAGTGAATCCAAAGGGACGGGAAGACAGACCCCGGGGGGAGGGGCCGGCTCCCGGCAAGCGGCGGAGCAACGGAGCATAAAATCGGGACTTTTAAAAGTCTGTTCCGCTGAGGGACATCGCTCCAGAGGCTTAACTGGGGTGAAGCCCACGCGGGGCCAGTGTGGCCTCAGGTCCCGCAGGGTCACAGAAGGATCGGGGTGTCTGAGTGTCGCAGAGCTCGCAGGTATTAGAACGGGGAAGCCGGCTACAGAGACGGAGCCGAGGAGTGAGCTCACAGCTCGGGCTTACCTTGAACCGGTCGCAGGCTCGGTGAGCTCGGAGCGCAGCCAGAGGCCAGGCAGACGGGAGTAATTGGGCGCTGTTCCCTGAGGGCGCACTGAGGAGTGGGACCCCGAGCTCTCGGCTCCTCCGGGCCGGAGACTGGGAGGCCGCCATCTTCCTTCCCGTCCTCCAGACTCTACGGAAAGCGCTCAGGGAACAAAAGCTCCCGAAAGCAAACCCGAGCGGATTACTCAGCCCGGGCCCTGGTAAGGGCGGTGCTACTCCGCCTGGGGCAAAGACACTTGAAAATCACTACAACAGGCCCCTCCCCCAGAAGATCAACAAGAAACCCAGCCAGGACCAAGTTCACTTACGAGGAGTGCAGTTTCAATACCAAGGAGAGCAGCGGAATTCCAGAGGAGGAGAAAGCAAAGCACGGAACTCATGGCTTTCTCCCCATGATTCTTTAGCCTTGCAGTTAATTTAATTTTTTTTTTCTTTTTCAATATTTTTCTCTTCTTCCGCTAAATTTTTTTAAACTTTTACCCTTTTCTTTTTTAACGTTTTTTAACTAGTTTATCTAATATATATATATTTTTTCCTTTTTATATTTTTTTCATTATTGGTTTTCTTTTTTTTGTTTCTTTTTTCTTTTTTTTCTTCCT
>NW_022630995.1:94901205-94980767 GCF_010015895.1 Lontra canadensis
CTCTCTGAACCTCTTTTTATCCCCTTCCCCGCCGCCCCCTCACGATTTGGGATCTCTTCTGATTTGGCTAAAGCATATTTTCCTGGGGTTGTTGCCACCCTTTTAGTATTTTACTTACTCCTTCATATACTCTTATCTGGACAAAATGACAAGGCGGAAAAATTCACCACAAAAAAAAGAACAAGAGGCAGTACCAAAGGCTAAGGACCTAATCAATACAGACATTGGTAATATGTCAGATTTAGAGTTCAGAATGACGATTCTCAAGGTTCTAGCTGGGCTCGAAAAAGGCATGGAAGATATTAGAGAAACCCTCTCGGGAGATATAAAAGCCCTTTCTGGAGAAATAAAAGAACTAAAATCTAATCAAGTTGAAATAAAAAAAGCTATTAATGAGGTGCAATCAAAAATGGAGGCTCTCACTGCTAGGATAAATGAGGCAGAAGAAAGAATTAGCGATATAGAAGACCAAATGACAGAGAATAAGGAAGCTGAACAAAAGAGGGACAAACAACTACTGGACCACGAGGGCAGAATTCGAGAGATAAGTGACACCATAAGACGAAACAACATTAGAATAATTGGGATTCCAGAAGAAGAAGAAAGAGAGAGGGGAGCAGAAGGTATATTGGAGAGAATTATTGGAGAGAATTTCCCCAATATGGCAAAGGGAACAAGCATCAAAATCCAGGAGGTTCAGAGAACCCCACTCAAAATCAATAAGAATAGGTCCACACCCCGTCACCTAATAGTCAAATTTACAAGTCTTAGTGACAAAGAGAAAATCCTGAAAGCAGCCCGGGAGAAGAAGTCTGTAACATACAATGGTAAAAATATTAGATTGGCAGCAGACTTATCCACAGAGACCTGGCAGGCCAGAAAGAGCTGGCATGATATATTCAGAGTACTAAACGAGAAAAACATGCAGCCAAGAATACTATATCCAGCTAGGCTATCATTGAAAATAGAAGGAGAGATAAAAAGCTTCCAGGACAAACAAAAAATGAAAGAATTTGCAAACACCAAGCCAGCTCTACAGGAAATATTGAAAGGGGTCCTCTAAGCAAAGAGAGAACCTAAAAGTAGTAGATCAGAAAGGAACAGAAACAATATACAATAGCAGTCACCTTACAGGCAATACAATGGCACTAAATTCATATCTCTCAATAGTTACCCTGAATGTTAATGGGCTAAATGCCCCAATCAAAAGACACAGGGTATCAGAATGGATAAAAAAACAAAACCCATCTATATGTTGCCTACAAGAATCTCATTTTAAACCCGAAGACACTTTCAGATTTAAAGTGAGGGGGTGGAAAAGAATTTACCATGCTAATGGACATCAGAAGAAAGCAGGAGTGGCAATCCTTATATCAGATCACTTAGATTTTAAACCAAAGACTATAATAAGAGATGAAGATGGACACTATATCATACTCAAAGGATCTGTCCAACAAGAAGATCTAACAATTGTAAATATCTATGCCCCTAACGTGGGAGCAGCCAACTATATAAACCAATTAATAACAAAATCAAAGAAACACATCGACAATCATACAATAATAGTAGGGGACTTTAACACTCCCCTCACTGAAATGGACAGATCATCCAAGCAAAAGATCAACAAGGAAATAAAGGCCTTAAATGACACACTGGACCAGATGGACATCACAGATATATTCAGAACATTTCATCCCAAAGCAACAGAATACACATTCTTCTCTAGTGCACATGGAACATTCTCCAGAATAGATCACATCCTTGGTTCTAAATCAGGTCTTAACTGTTATCAAAAAATTGGGATCATTCCCTGCATATTTTCAGACCACAATGCTCTGAAGCTAGAACTCAATCGCAAGAGGAAATTTGGAAAGAACCCAAATATATGGCGACTAAACAGCATCCTTCTAAAGAATGAATGGGTCAACCAGGAAATTAAAGAAGAATTGAAAAAATTCATGGAAACCAATGATAATGAAAATACAACAGTTCAAAATCTGTGGGACACAACAAAGGCAGTCCTGAGAGGAAAATATATAGCGGTACAAGCCTTTCTCAAGAAACAAGAAAGGTCTCAGGTACACAACCTAACCCTACACCTAAAGGAGCTGGAGAAAGAACAAGAAAGAAACCCTAAACCCAGCAGGAGAAGAGAAATCATAAAGATCAGAGCAGAAATCAATGAAATAGAAACCAAAAAAACAATAGAACAAATCAACGAAACTAGGAGCTGGTTCTTTGAAAGAATTAATAAGATTGATAAGCCCCTGGCCAGACTTATCAAAAAGGAAAGAGAAAGGACCCAAATAAATAAAATCATGAATGAAAGAGGAGAGATCACAACTAACACCAAAGAAATACAGACAATCATAAGAACATATTATGAGCAACTCTATGCCAACAAATTTGACAATCTGGAAGAAATGGATGCATTCCTAGAGACATATAAACTACCACAACTGAACCAGGAAGAAATAGAAAGCCTGAACAGACCCATAACCAGTAAGGAGATTGAAACAGTCATCAAAAATCTCCAAACAAACAAAAGCCCAGGGCCAGACGGCTTCCCGGGGGAATTCTACCAAACATTTAAAGAACTAATTCCTATTCTCCTGAGACTGTTCCAAAAAATAGAAATGGAAGGAAAACTTCCAAACTCATTTTATGAGGCCAGCCTCACCTTGATCCCCAAACCAGACAAGGATCCCATCAAAAAAGAGAACTACAGACCAATATCCTTGATGAACACAGATGCAAAAATTCTCACCAAAATACTAGCCAATAGGATTCAACAGTACATTAAAAGGATTATTCACCACGACCAAGTGGGATTTATTCCAGGGCTGCAAGGTTGGTTCAACATCCGCAAATCAATCAATGTGATACAACACATTAATAAAAGAAAAAACAGGAACCATATGATACTCTCCATAGATGCTGAAAAAGCATTTGACAAAGTACAGCATCCCTTCCTGATCAAAACTCTTCAAAGTGTAGGGATAGAGGGCACATACCTCAATATTATCAAAGCCATCTATGAAAAACCCATCGCAAATATCATTCTCAATGGAGAAAAACTGAAAGCTTTTCCGCTAAGGTCAGGAACACGGCAGGGATGTCCGTTATCACCACTGCTATTCAACTTAGTACTAGAAGTCCTAGCCTCAGCAATCAGACAACAAAAAGAAATCAAAGGCATCCAAATCGGCAAAGAAGAAGTCAAACTATCACTCTTCGCAGATGATATGATACTATATGTGGAAAACCCAAAAGACTCCACTCCAAAACTGCTAGAACTTGTACAGGAATTCAGTAATGTGTCAGGATATAAAATCAATGCACAGAAATCAGTCGCATTTCTCTACACCAACAATAAGACAGAAGAAAGAGAAATTAAGGAGTCCATCCCATTTACAATTGCACCCAAAACTATAAGATACCTAGGAATAAACCTAACCAAAGAGACTAAGAATCTATACACAGAAAACTATAAAGTACTCATGAAAGAAACTGAGGAAGACACAAAGAAATGGAAAAATGTTCCATGCTCCTGGATTGGAAGAATAAATATTGTGAAAATGTCTATGCTACCTAAAGCAATCTACACATTTAATGCAATTCCTATCAAAGTACCATCCATTTTTTTCAAAGAAATGGAACAAATAATCCTAAAATTTATATGGAACCAGAAAAGACCACGAATAGCCAAAGGAATATTGAAAAAGAAAGCCAGAGTTGGTGGCATCACAATTCCGGACTTCAAGCTCTATTACAAAGCTGTCATCATCAAGACAGCATGGTACTGGCACAAAAACAGACACATAGATCAATGGAACAGAATAGAGAGCCCAGAAATAGACCCTCAATTCTATGGTCAACTAATCTTCGACAAAGCAGGAAAGAATGTCCAATGGAAAAAAGACAGCCTCTTCAATAAATGGTGTTGGGAAAATTGGACAGCCACATGCAGAAAAATGAAATTGGATCATTTCCTTACACCACACACGAAAATAGACTCAAAATGGATGAAGGACCTCAATGTGAGAAAGGAATCCATCAACATCCTTGAGGAGAACACAGGCAGCAACCTCTTCGACCTCAGCCGCAGCAACATCTTCCTAGGAACATCGCCAAAGGCAAGGGAAGCAAGGGCAAAAATGAACTATTGGGATTTTATCAAGATCAAAAGCTTTTGCACAGCAAAGGAAACAGTTCACAAAACCAAAAGACAACTGACAGAATGGGAGAAGATATTTGCAAACGACATATCAGATAAAGGGCTAGTGTCCAGAATCTATAAAGAACTTAGCAAACTCAACACCCAAAGAACAAATAATCCCATCAAGAAATGGGCAGAAGACATGAACAGACATTTCTGCAAAGAAGACATCCAGATGGCCAACAGACACATGAAAAAGTGCTCCACATCACTCGGCATCAGGGAAATACAAATCAAAACCACAATGAGATACCACCTCACACCAGTCAGAATGGCTAAAATTAACAAGTCCGGAAATGACAGATGCTGGCGAGGATGCGGAGAAAGGGGAACCCTCCTACACTGTTGGTGGGAATGCAAGCTGGTGCAACCACTCTGGAAAACAGCATGGAGGTTCCTCAAAATGTTGAAAATAGAACTACCCTATGACCCAGCAATTGCACTGCTGGGTATTTACCCTAAAGATACAAACGTAGTGATCCGAAGGGGCACGTGCACCCGAATGTTTATAGCAGCAATGTCTACAATAGCCAAACTATGGAAAGAACCTAGATGTCCATCAACAGACGAATGGATAAAGAAGATGTGGTGTATATATATACAATGGAATACTATGCAGCCATCAAAAGAAATGAAATCTTGCCATTTGCGACAACATGGATGGAACTAGAGGGTATCATGCTTAGCGAAATAAGTCAATCGGAGAAAGACAACTATCATATGATCTCCCTGATATGAGGGAGAGGAGATGCAACATGGGGGGTTAATGTGGTAGGAGAAGAGTAAATGAAACAAGTTGGGATTGGGAGGGAGACAAACCATAAGTGACTCTTAATCTCACAAAACAAACTGAGGGTTGCTGGGCAGAGGGGGGTTGGGGGGGGGGTTATGGACATTGGGTAGGGTATGTGCTATGGTGAGTGCTGTGAAGTTTGTAAACGTGGAGATTCACAGACCTGTACCCCTGGGGGAAAAATATATATATATATATATGTTTATAAAAAATAAAATTATAAAAAATTAAAAAAAAAAAAGTTAAAAAAAAAAAAAAAAAGAGAGAGAGAGGGGCGCCTGGGTGGCTCAGATGGTTAAACGTCTACCTTTGGCTGAGGTCCTGGGATCAAGACCCACATCAGCCTCCTGACTCGGCGGAGAATCTGCTTCTCCCTCACTCTCTGCCTCTCCCCCTGCTCATGCTTTCTCTCTCTGTATCTATCTCAAATAAATAAATCCTTTGAAAAATTTTAAAAATAAATAAAAAAGAGAAAGATAGATTCTCTTAGGCAATCTAAAAGGGAAAAAGAATGCTTATCACTAGGTGATACACAGATAGGTGATAGGTAGGTAGACAGATATCAAGCAGATACATTCATATAAATTACAATCTCAATTCTGAAATATATATCTTCACATTTAATGTTTCTGCAATAGGGATGCATTTTATATTCAACATGCATATTTAACACAATGGTATTTGTTTCCTGATGCTAGAGAAAGGAAGAAATATATATATAATTTCTGCATACAACAATCGATACTTCTACAACCTACATATGAATGAAACCTACAATTTCATACATGCAATTTCTTTGTTTTAATTTGGAACTTTAGATCAGAAAGTGGCTGACCAATAAAATAAACTTGATTATCATTTTTTTTTAAAAATTGGGGGGTGGTGCCTGGCTGGCCAGTCAGAAGAGCATGTGACTTTTGATCTCTCGTTCGACATCAAGCCTCTGGCTGCAATTTTGAGCCCCAAGTTGAGAGTAGAGATTACTTAAAAATAAGATCTTAAAATAAAATTTGATTATCATTTATAGTCTACTCATTTTTTTTTTGCCTTACTACATATCCTCTCTCTGAGAGCAGAGGCCCCATCTTGTTTATTTCTGTAATTTCTCATAACACCTAATCGTTCTTGGTTACAGAGTTCAATACATGTTTGCTATTGAGTATTGTTAAAAGTTATACACATACGGTTAGAGCAAAAAAACTGTCCCAATACAGGTGACTCCTGTCTAACAAAAGGAAAGAAACTGAGAAAAATAAAACTATTGAGCATATTTGAGCACTACATGTATCCACTAAACTAGATAGCCCCTAAATATCTAAACAGAGAAGAGAATGTTGGCAAACACCAAATTTCTGTTTATGACATTTTAGTAGAAATTCTTTTCTACAGGGGCACCTGGGTGGCTCAGATGTTAAGCATTTGCTTTCGGCTCGGTTCATGATACTAGGTTCCTGGGATCCAGCCCCACATCGGGCTCCCTGCCTTTCTCACTACCTCTGTCTCTCTCTCTCTCTCTCTCAAATAAATAAATAAATTTTTTTTTAAATTCTCTACCATATAAAAAAGAATATTAATATTTACCTCACTATGCTTTGATTAGAATGATTTTTAAAAGGAAACAACTTGAGGTAATAGTTAAATAAATGATGATACAACCATAAACCAGATTACAGTGCTGTCAATGAAAATGAGATTTCCAAAGGCACTTAATGACATGGACAAATGTCCACATTATAATACAGAATGGAAAAGAATGTGATACAAAATTGAATCAATTATTTCATTTTCATTTTCCAAATATTGATGGAGTTCTGAACATTCTACCCTGAAATACGGTAACATGGTATACTGACTCTTTTAAGCTGAAGAAGGTTGAGAAACAGCAGGTGCAGGAAGGATTCTACGACCTTCTTGGTCTCCCCAGCACAGGCCATGAGACTCTCACGTAAAAGGTGTCCTCCCTTTATCTGGAGGAAAGGAGCATTCTTTATCTCTGAAAACAGAGGGACTCCAAGAGGAATCTGAATGAACAGGCCTTGCCAAGTTTCCCCCAGCTTACTACCCTTATCTTATACCCTTTCATTCTAGCATGTTTTGCCATGACTATACATTCTTCATCAAATCTATATAAAAACACTATAGTATATAGTATAAAAACACTCAATTTAATGGTTTCTTCAGGGCTTCATTTCCTTGTGAAGGTTCCCATCTCACATAAAACTTAAATGTGTATGTATTTTTTTCTCTTGTTAATCATTTTTTAATCCAATATGCAGGGCCCCAGAAAGCAAACTTAGAGGGTAGTAGGAAAAATAATTTTTCCTCCCCACAATATATAGGATACTAGAAAGAAATATACCTAAATCTTCATGGTGGTTATTTCTCAAATAAGAGATCATGGATATTTTTTTTATAGTTTTTTAATTTTTTAAAAGATTTTATTTATTTATTTGACAGAGAGGTAGAGAGCACAAGTAGGCAGAGCGGCACAGCACGCAGAGGGAGAGGGAGAAGCAGACTCCCCGAAGAGCAGGGAGCCTGCCAGTACTCAATCCCAGGACCCTGAGATAATGACCTGAGCCGAAGGCAGCCGCTTAACAGACTGCGCCACCCAGGTGCCCCATATATATTTTTTCAAAGATTTTATTTATTTATTTGACAGAGAGAGAGACACAGCAAGAGAGGGAATACAATCCGGGGGAATGGGAGAGGGAGAAGCAGACTCCCCACGGAGCAGGAAGCCCAATGCGGGGCTCAATCCCAGGACCCTGAGATCATGACCTGAGCAGAACGCAGAAACTGAGCCACCCAGATGCTCCCATGGATATATTTTTTAAAACTAATTTCAATACTTTCCAATATTTTTATTAACGGAGCTTTTTAAATTTTTACTTTGATGAGCAAGTTCCCCACAATGTGACTTTGCTTCATTTCAAGCTTCTATATGCCTATTTCTGGTCAGCTGCAGCTTCCCCCTCAAAACAAAACTGTATATGGAAAAAACAAAATTAACAAGAATATATTATGCCAACACTCACTGAGTTATTTTTGTTACTGATGTTATTTTTATTTCATTTTCCTTGTAATAAAAAAAATTAAAATTCATTTCAATTTTTTAGAAGCAACTCACAGAAAATCTCAGATTATAAATTTGGCTTGACATTTTTATTCCAGGAATGGACTAAAAGGACTAGCCACTGAGACCTGGATGAAGTAGATTAAACAAAGGAAGAGGGATTATTCCAAAGACCAAACTACCAGGATTCACAGCATTCTCTCTCTTCCCAGTTCCCCTCTGGTACTTCTTATCTAACTGCATACCTGACATGTGCATATTTAATGTGCAAATAGATGTGCATAATACACAGATTTAATGTACAATTGTTTTTATTACAATGCAAGAGAACTGTAAGATATGACTATACGATCTCTCACTAGCTCTTCCCTCACTTCCTTCTTAACCTGGGCAGGCCCCCAAATCCCACCATCCACCCTTTTCTCTCACTACCTATTTTTTTTTTTTTAAGATTTTATTTATTTACTTACTTACTTACTTACTTATTTTTGTGAGAGAAAAAGAGCCCAAGCAGGGGGAGCGGCAGGCAGAGGGAGAAGGAGGCTCCCCACTGAACAAGGAGACGGTGCGGGACTCAATTCCAGGACCTGGAGATCATGATCTGAGCCAAAGGCAGACACTTAACCAGCTGAGCCATCCAGGCATCCCCTCACTACCTATTTCTTTAGGCTGGTACTTCTCAAAGTGTGGTCCCCAGGCTAGCAACATCAGTGTCACTTGGAAATTCGTTAGAGCTGCAAAATCTTGCGTCCTACCCAGACTGAATCCGAAACTCCAGGAATAAGACCCAACAATGAGTTTTAGCAAGGCATTCGGGTGGCTCTGACGGATGCTGAAAAGTGTGGAAAACTACTACTGCCAGGCAACCCGGTCCCCCACAGGGCTTCAGTCCTGTTGGCCCGTGACTATAAACCTGTATTTGCCGGGGCACTGCCTGGCTAAGTGAGTAAAGCATGTGACTTGATCTTGAGGTCTTGAGATCATGCTCCCATGTTGGATGTTGAAAATAAAATCAATCAATCTATCTTGCTGGCTTTGACCTTTCTTATAAGCTCCAGACCTGAGTTCCCATCCACCTGCTACATCTATCTGAATATCCCCACTGTATCTCAAACAAAGCAATAAGCTTCTACCTCCCCCTACCCCTCTCCCTGACCACCTCTACCCTACAGCCCGCTCCTTCTCCTATTTTCCTGTATCAGTTAATACCTAACACCCAGTGTCTTAGCCCAAAAAATCGTAAAAATCATCTGTTAGTTGTCTTCTCTCATATGCCCTATTTGATTGCCAAGTCCTGATTCTACTTTAGGACGATTTCTTATGTCTTACTCTGCATTCTTACCCCCAACGTCTGTGCTACAAAGAATCATTAACCAGTCTATCCATTGCTGGTTGATCCCTACAAAAATCTGTCCCCCATACTCCTTGTAGACAAAACTCATGACAGGAAGAAGCTGGTAGGAAGATTGTGCTATATATCAATAAAAATCCTATTCTGGGAACTTCAAAAAATTATTTTCCTGGGGCCCCAGTCTCTTGGTGACCCTCTTTCTCACAAATAATACTGAGTTATTTTTCCAAAACATCTGTCTTATCCTGTTAAATCTCTCCTCAAAAACTTTCAAAACTTCCTGTCATCTGAGGTCCTTGTCTGGCTCAGCTGGTAGAGCATGCTACTCTGGATCTCAGGGTTCTGAGTTCAGGTCTCACAATGGGGGTAGAGATTACATACATACATGAAAGTCTGCTTTAAAAGGTCAAATTTCAAAGTCCACACATTCATTCACAAATATTTCACCTATTACGTGCTAGTATATCACCTCTTGTCAGTTAACCCGAGAGTAAATTAACTAGGTGTTCTTCAAAATGGACTCTATTATTATTATTTTAGGCAAGATAATTCTTTTTTTTTAATAAGTTTTTTTTTTAAGGTTTTATTTATTTGACAGAGAGAGATCACAAGCAGGCAGAGAGGCAGGCAGAGAGAGAGGGAAGCAGGCTCTCTGCTGAGCAGAGAGCCCGATGCGGGACTTGATCCCAGGACCCTGAGATCATGACCTGAGCTGAAGGCAGAGGCTTAACCCACTGAGCTACCCAGGTGCCCCTAAGCAAGATAATTCTTAATTGCTCAAGATTATTCCAAGTAGAGAAGGGAACATTTGCAACCCCGGCCTCTGACCAATATCCACCAGTAAGGCGCCATTCACTGTTGACAGTTGAAAAGTGCCACACATTCCAGTTCTCCTAGAGGGCAGTACCTGACTGAGAACCGCTGACTCTGGGGAAAGATCCAGACCATGACATCATAGAACTAAGGATTTTAGAGCAGTCAGGCATGTCCTGTGTATAAGACATGTCAGAAGTCCCAAAGAGGAAAAAAAATAGAACACGAAAACTTGTTCCAGAAGTCAGAACAAACTGGTATCCAGTATTACAAGGCAAGGGTTTCAATGAGCAGAAAAAAATGTTACAAAAAAGCAAATGATGAAGGACCAACACAGAAAAAATGCTTGAGATCACCAGAGGAGCAAGATAAAACAAGCTAATGATAAAACAGAGATTCCACCTGACAATTCCAAAGCTGTGACATTTCATGGACAATTGGTGTTCCCACTCAAAAAAGCAAGGTCACAAAAAGGGTGGGGTCAGGGGCAATGAAGAGTGTTCTAGATTAAGAAACCTAAGAAACAGGACAACCAAATCAATGAATATGTGAACTTGCTTGGATCTTGCTTGGATTATCAGTAAAAGACATTTTAGGGACAACTGGGGATCTTAGATGATATTAATGAATTATCAATTTTGTTTGATGTAGTTACAAAGACAAATCTTCATGCTTTTAGAAATGTACAGATAAATATTCAAGGGTGAACAAACATCGTGTCTTTAAGTACTCCAAAATGCTTCAGACAAAAGAAGAAGAAGTAAATATGGAAGAATCTTTTTTTTTTTTTTTTTTTAAAGATTTCATTCATCTGTTTGACAGAGATCACAAGTAGGCAGAGAGGCAGGCAGAGAGAAGAGAAGGGAAAGTGTCTGCCTTTGGCTAAGGTCATGATCCCAGGGTCCTGGGACTGAGTTCCAAATTGGGCTCCATGCTCAGTGGGGAGTCTGCCTCTCCCACTCCCTTGGCTGCTCCCCCTGCCTGTGCTCTCTCTCTGTCAAATAAATAGATAAAATCTTTTAAAAAAGAAAACTAGAACTTTATCAAGGAATATTGAAAAAATATATACATCCTCTCTGCAGATGTACACACTACGTAGAGCAAGAATTTAAAAAACTGTAGAAAATTCCGAAAGTGATCCTTATCCTGTGCCAGACCCACCACTCAGGACAACTGGTTTAGAGAGAATTGAAAAATGGGGTCAAGGAGACCAGTTGGGAAATACAAGGGAAAAAAAAAAAATCATTGAGAAATATAAAGAAATACAGAAACAACTAGAATATAAGAAGCAATAGATTAGAGAGACACAGCAGAAAAGAGATCAATGGGACGAGGAACTACATAAAGTCAAAGATTTTGCTAATTTTTAGTGCCTAAATATTGGGAGGATTGTGGGAGAACAAATAATTAGGAGACCCAGAAGGAGCAAATGTGGGAGTCATGTTAAAATTTAAGTGTGAGGGGGCACTGGGTGACTCAGTGGGTTGAGCATCTGCCTTTGGCTCAGGTCATGACCCCAGGCTCCTGGAATCGAGCTCCTCATTGGGCTCTCTGTTTAGTGGGGAGCCTGCTTTTCCCTCTTCTTCTGTTGCTCCCCATGCTCCCCCTCTGTTGCTCCCCCTGCTCTCTCTATCTCCCTCTTTCAAATAAATAAATAAAATCTTTTTTTAAAGATTTTATTTATTTATTTGAGAGAGATTACAAGTAGTCAGAGAGGCAGGCAGAGGGAAAGGAGGAAGCAGGCTCCCCACCGAGCAGAGAGCCCGATGTGAGGCTCAATCCCAGGACCCTGAGATCATGACCTGAGCCGAAGGCAGAGGCTTAACCCACTGAGCCACCCAGGCGCCCCAAATAAATAAAATCTTAAAAAATGAAAACATGTGTGACAACTGGTGATTGCTGATGTTTTTTTTTTTTTAAAGATTCTATTTATTTATTTGACAGAGATCACAAGTAGGCAGAGAGGCAGGTGAGGCGGAGCGGGGTGCGGGGGTAGAAGGCTCCCTGTTGAGCAGAGAGCCCGATGGGATGCGGGGCTGGATCCCAGGATCCTGGGATCATGACCTGAGCAGAAGGCAGAGGCTTTAACTCACTTAAGCCACCCAGGCACCCCTTGATTGCTGATCTTAATAAAAAAAGAAAAAAGCATCAATAGAGAAAGGCAGAATGCAGGGAGTTGAAGAGTAAGCAGTTGATAAGGGAATAGAGATAGCAGATGTGATTTTGGTGATGAAAGGAAAAGGACAGGTTGGCAGCTTCAAGGAAGGACTGTAAGCAAAACAAAACACCAGCTTTGTACCATGGCTGACAGCAAGAACTCTGGAGTCACACTTCTTGGGTCCAATCTTTACACCGTCAAATACTAGGAACTGACTCTGAGCATATTACTTTACTTCTCTATTCCATCTGGTTCCTTATTTATAATATGAGGTTTACAGTACTACCTCCCTCATAAAGTTGTGAGGATTAAATAAAAGACTGTAATAAAATATTGAAATAGTAAACACTCAACATTTCCTGGGATGCCTGGGTGGCACAGTCAGTTAAGCATCTGCCTTCGGCTCAGGTCAGGATCCCAGGCTCCTGGGATGGAGTTCAGCATGGGGCTCCCCGCTCCTTGGAGAGCTTGCTTCTCCCTATACCTCTTTCTCTCTCTCTGATGAATAAAGAAATAAATAAATAATAAAAATCTTTAAAATAAACAAACAAACAAAAACATTTCCTAAATGTTGAGTGCAAAAGACAGGTACCTTCCAGTGGGGGGGAAAAAAAAATAAGGCATGCTGAGAGGCTCTACCTCAGAAATGTTGGCAGTTGTCACTGCTTTAAGTTAATGAGACAAATTATTTTAATAATTCGACATAAGCAAGGTTCTTCAGGCATTCTTAATAGTCCAAGATTCCCTGGAACTCCTGAAATTAGCTTCAGCAATCATGTATGGGCCCTCCATTAATAAGACTGCTATTGAATTAACTAACGGGAATTGAGAGAGGAGTCAAGACCAGATAGAAAATACTGGGAAATACCTCAGTGGAAGAAAAGTCTGTGACTCCCAAAGGAATGGCTTCTTTAATTGCGTCCTGTACAGTATTAATTCTCATAGGCAAATTCAAAAAGGGAAAAGGAGAGCTTTTTCATCGGACCTAGCCATCTTAATGGCTATTCCTAAACAAAGTGAAAAATAATATACAATATGTTTTGAAAAGTTTCAAGTATAATTTTTTAAAGATTTTCTTTATTTGGGGCCTGGGTGGCTCAGTTGTTAAGCGTCTGCCTTCAGCTCAGGTCAGGATCCCAGGGTCCTAGGATATAGCCCCACACTGGGCTCCCTCCTCCACCAGGAGCCTGCTTCTCCCTCTCTCACTCCCCCTGCTTGTGCCCCCCCCCGCCCCGCCCCTCCCTGTGTCATCTCTGTGTCAAATAAAAAAAATCTTAAAAAAAAAAACAAAAAAGATTTTATTTATTTGACAGAGAGGGAAGGAGGGAACACAAGCAGGGGAAGTGTGAGTGGCAGAAGCAGGCTTCCCGCTGAGCAGGGAGTGAGGTCTGATTCCAGGACCCCTGGATCATGACCTCAGCTGAAAACAGACATTTATCTACTGAGCCACTGAGGTGGTCATGAAGGACAATTTATAAACAAATGAAATCACCACAGAGTTTCCCATCAAAGACTCAAAAGAAGACCAAACAGCTACGTAGTAAGAAGAGAAAAGTGAAAAATAAACACTGTTCACAGATTCAGAGAGAATATCTAATGCCTTTCCTGTGAAAGACCATTTCTTCATGCCTTTATTCACCTTTCAGGCCCAGTCTCTTTTATGGATTACAGTTCTGAACTCAAGAGATTGGCAGAATCTTTTAAATTTTTTAGCACTTACTAAAAGCATGGGTAAAATGTTACTTCTGAAAGGCCTTCCATGGTTCTGTCTCCTCACTGCCTAGTAATAATACCAACGACTTCTAGGAACAATAATAACCTAATTTTGAAGGTTGTTTTAAAGTTAGCAAGGGTTCTGTCTACACATGTCATTCAAGACACAAATAAAAGTGATAAATAGTAAACTATTACTATCCTCACTTTATGGATGAGAAACTGACACCCAGCAAGGATAATGGCAACAGCCCGTCAGAGCTGGAGCAAGGGCCCAAACTCAGTATCAAAATTCTAGATATTGAGCCCACCACTAACAGGATGGAAACAAAGGCATTTAAAATATTGTGGGCACCTCTCTCCCACGAGTGACTGGTAATCAAAGGCTGATCTTGAACTAGAACCAAGGTCTTTGAAAGTTTTCAACTGGATGATTCTGCCTTGAGTTTTCAAAAAGAAACCTGACCACTTATCTAGTACTTTGTAACTCTACAATCTGATTTCTGGGACAAGGGAAAATTCCACCAGACTGACTTATCTTTTGAATGCTGTAGACTACCCCTCCCAGAGGCACTATTCCCTAAGTATCACGAATCTATGCAAATTATCACTCCTCTTTGTATGTTCTCCATATCCTGTTGACATGATACAATTAGCATCCTAGAGAAAATTTCCATGGCCTTCAGCTCCAAACTATGCACTCCAAACTATGTACTAAAGTACCTTTTGAGAAATGTAGCACATAGATTTTTTTTTCCTTAAATGCACTGAATATTCATTATGTGTTCCAACAATATTTCCAGGAGTTATTACTTTATACTAGTCCAAATTAGTACTTCCTTCCCATTAGTTGTAAGCTTAATTTTCTCCTAATGAAATGTTGAATATGCATAAAATTAACTACATCAAGTAGTACTGAGCATTTTCAAAACACTTAAGGATTTAACTGCTCATTCCTACCACTGGAGGGCACCAAAAGCCAAGAAGCATAAGAAATAAAAATCAACAATTTTCAGATTTGCTACACAATTCAACTTTGAAGTATTAAAAACAACAAAAAAAGTACAGGTTACAATGTCAAAATATTTAGAACAGCTAACTTGTGCTTAACTGCATTCTTTTCCCACTAAATATTTTTTAAACTGATTCTTCAACATTGCCACTAAATATCTGAACCTCTTACAAAGGATTCAACAGAATAATATTATCAGTCCTTGTTGTAATTTCAAATTGTATGTCACTCTGCCTAACCAAATTGATTATCTCACTTTATTAAGAGTGCAGATTTGAGCTTAGTAATTTTCCCTTAATTAGCATGTATCTTTGCATCCTTTCATGTTCCCATGATTTAATCAAAAGTTAAGAAAACATTTTTTTACTTAAGTAATAAATTACAAAGAAATACTAACCCTTAGATATCACTGGTTTCAATCTTTCAATGCACTAATCAAGTGGGACAACTGGAAAAATCACACCTATAATGCTGGAACTCTCCCTACTTTGGTAAGATCATTTCTTTTCCATTTTTTGAAAAAGATTTTATTTATTTATGAGAGAAAGAGAGGGACATGGAGGAGCACAGGGACAGGGAGAAGCAGACTGCCTGCTGAGTGCAAAGCCAGGCCTGGGACTCAGTCTCAGGGCCCTGAGATGATGACCTGATCTGAAAACCAAGAGTAGGATGCTTAACCACCCAAGCACCCCAAGATGATCTCCTACCTGGAAGGTCCTTTTTCTTAGCCCAGTAATTTGAGGCCTAGCTCTCATGTTAGTCCAGCTTTCTCTAGCACCATCTCACTTCTCACAAGAAGGAAGTAATGATTCCTTCTTCTGTGTTTCTCTGTACTCCTACAACACTTGGTGCATTTAGTGCAGTTAAATGAAGGAAAAACAATATATGTATGTATGTATGTATGTATATATATATACATATATATATATATATACACATATATATATATACATATGCTCCCCCCTGCCACCCCTCCCCCACCCCCCGGTTAGCTCTAGCTCTATGCTCAATGTGGGTCTCAAACTCATGATCCTGAGATCCAGAGTTACATGCTCTGCCAGCTAAGCCTGCCAGATGCCCAGGAAGGAAATATTTCTTAACAATTTACTGCATGCCATGCACCAGAGGCTCAGTTTTTCCCTCAAAAGAGTTTATATCACAGGGTTCAAGACATGCCACTGCAAAATATGGCAACTTGAATACTGACTATTTTAAATAGTGAATACTGAATGTGGCAAATTGACATATTGAATATTTTAAGCTTAAAGAATTTGAGAAATGGCACCGGCTTAAAGGGCTTTCTGACCTTCTCCTGATAAAGGTCACAAGTCCCAGAGGAAAGGGACATTCCCACCTCTCAACTGGTGGAGGAAAAAGATAATTTTGCTCCCTTACAATAAGTAATCATTTCACAAATAAGAATAAATAAAAAATACAGTTACATGCAGAAATAGGAGTATAGTAATGAAATAAATAGTAAAGGAATATCAGTAAACATTAATAATTCATTATTGAAAGAAATACTTCCAAGCACTGTCCTTACGTTTTCCTTGAAAGATCACCTCATTTTTAAGTGAGTACGAACTCAGAACACCGCCTTAGGCACATGGAGAAGCATACAAAAGAAGTTAAGTGGTACCATTTCTAACAGAAGATATGTGAAGCCTACTGGACAAATCAATCATGTATATCCAAAACTTCAAGACATTATAAAAGCAATAGACATTCAAATGCAATGAATTTATTATAAAGAAAACACATAGGTGTTCAGGGAAAAAAAGAATTGTTTAAAAAAGAATACATACTGGGGAGCCTGGGTGGCTCGGATGGTGAAACATCTGCCTTTGCCTCACATTCTGATCCTAGGGTCCTGGAATTAATCCAGGCATCAGGCTTCCTGCTCGGCGGGAAGCCTGCTTCTCCCTCTCCCACTCCCCCAGCTTGTGTTCTGTCTCTTACTCTCTCTGTGTGTCAAATAAATAATCTTTTTTTTTAAATCATATAAATAAATAAAACAAACACATATTAAACCAACCTAAAGCACCTTTGATTTAATACATCAGAAAATACAAAATCCCATTAAGTCTAGTGGAGAAAGCTTTATAAAGCTTTATAAAAATGGAATTTGAAATGGATTTTCCTCCAAGCTTCACAGCAAAGAACTAGAACTAAGGTAGGGCAGGGTGAAAAAACTAAACAGTCAGACCTTAATATGTGGACCTGGAAGGTAAGTTGTCAGGGTACCTGGGGGGTACCTACAATTTTATGGAAGTTATTTCACCATCACTGTATCTCCATATCTTCATTAAAAGATGAGGATTTCATACTCAATGGTCTTTAAGGATACTTTTAGCCCCGATTTTTATGGTATCAGCTACTGGAATGGAGAAGTTGAATTTAAAACACATTATAGTCAAGAAATCAACAGGCACTGGATAGTAAATGGGATGGGGAAAAAATGAAGGGAAGAGAGAAACAACATTTAGCAGATGATGGATATAGAAGCACCCTGAAAAACATAAAGTCCTTTACAACATATGGAGCTATTACAGCCATTATTTTTTTTTAAGATTTTTTTTTTATTTATTAGAGAGAGAGAATGAGAGAGCACGAGCACAAGTGGGGGTGCGGGGCGGAGGCTGAGGGTGAAGCAGACTCCCTATCAAGCAAGGAGGCTGATGCGGGGCTTGATCCCAGGACCCTGGGATTATGACCAGATCCAAAGGCAGCCGCTTAACATACTGAGCCACCAAGGCACCCCTATACTAACCATTATTAATCAAATATGGTTCCAGGTCTGGATGACGGGAAAATGCTGGACTGGTATTACTGAACCCAACCAGAACAAGAGAAGTTGAGGGTAGGAGAGAAAGTGGGCTTTCCTTTCACATGCTAAATGGCTCACACCCCCCTTTATCTACAGTATTGAGATGGAATTTACCAAGAGAAAGAGCAGAAGGAATCCTCTTATTTTTATGCAACACCCACCTTTATTCTTATTGTGATAAAAATTCCTAGAAAGCTAGAGATAATAGCTATTCAAACTTAGTAATTAGGTCTGCTATCTTGTAAAAACTGTTCGGACAGATCTGAGGTATAGTACTGTTTTCTAAAAATTACAAATAGAAAAACTAAGTAGAAAGAAATAACATTTAAAATTATCAGAGAACAAAATATATTTAGTTTTGTATTTCAAATTCCAGATAGACTATAAAGAGAAAAAAAAAAACCTTTTTTCCAACTTCCTAGCAAAACTTGTATGTAACTAAGACTCAACGTAAAACAATGCATTTTTCACCCAGTAATCTCTACACCCAAAGTGGGGTTAGAACAAAAAACCCTGAGATCAAGGATCGCATGCTCTACCAATTAAACCAGCCCGGAACCCCAACTATGTATCTTTAAAAAGATTATACAGGGCTCTTAATCAGGACATGCTACCCCTAAATATTGCACCTTTGCATTTCTCACACTTTAAACTGAAGGAATCTCAAAAAGAGTAGGTGCAGGAAGAAATTCTAACCTTCCCTGAAGCAAGTCCTAAGTACCCCACGTGAGAGATGACCTCCCTATGGAAAGAAGCATCCCTATCTCTAAAGAGAAACGGACGCAAAAGAAATCTGAATGAACAGCCCTTGTTAAATTTCCTCAGTTTCCTACAACTACTTCATATCCTTTGTCCGATCATATCTTTCCACAACTTCGTTCTTCATCAAACCTTCCATAAAAACACTCATGTTTACCCACTTATTCAGTTCTTGTAAGTGCTCTCATGTTACGTAAAGCTTGTATTAAATAAATTCCTGTGCTTTCTCCAGCTAATCTTTGTCAGTCTACATTTCAGACACAGCCAGGAAAACTTTGAAGAGCATGGAAAACTTCCTCTCCTACAATTAACAACCCAAAATTAAGAAACCTGTTACATTTCTTTTTTCGTCACATACACCCTTTCTCCATCCACAGACTTTAATCCTGTGGTAGGACAGGATGACCACAGACACAAAAATAAATTTCAGCCAAAAATCTAGGGGGTAAAATATAGAAAAGTGTAAGATATTCATGACTGAGAAGTTCCATAATTTCAATTTATAAGAATTCATAACTGTAAGCTGTGGATTACTGATTAAATAAGTAATTAACTGCCCATAAGCCACCTATCATAAACTCTATATCTATAAAACCAGGGATGATAGTAGTTCACACCTCACAGGACTGATCAAAAAAATTAATACCTGTAAAACACCTGGACCTGTGCCTGGCACATGGTAGTCCATCAAGGTAGGCTCTCATTCATCCTATTAGACAGTTACTGATAAGACATGTCGCTGCTGGCCTAAGAGATCTCAAAAAAGTGCCAACCTCAACTGTCAGCAATGAAATTGTAGAATGGGAATTACAGAAGGACATAACCGCAAATGCAAAAAGGGGAAATGATGAGAAGTCAGCAATTGGCTTTAAAATACCACAGCAACAAAAAATAAATAAAAAATACTATTGAGAAACTATTGAGGGTTTTAGAGGGGACAGGGTGGGGGATGGGTGAGCCTGGTGATGGTGATAAGGAGGGAAGGGATTGCAAGGCTCACTGGGTGTTATATGCAAACAATTAATCATGGAACAGCACATCAAAAACCAATGAGGGGTGCCTGGGTGGCTCAGTGGGTTAAAGCCTCTGCTTTCGGCTCAGGTCATGATCCCAAGGTCCTGGGATGGAGCCCTGCATCGGGCTCTCTGCTCAGCAGGGAGCCTGTTTCCTCCTCTCTCTCTGCCTGCCTCTCTGCCTACTTGTGATCTCTGTCTGTCAAATAAATAAATAAAATCTTAAAAAAAAAAAAAAAAACTAATGAGGTACTATACAGTGACTAACAACATAAAAAATGTATAAATTTTTGTTTGCTTGCTTTTTAAAGATTTTATTTATTTATTTGACAGAGAGAGACACAGGGAGAGAAGGTATACAAACGGGGGAGTGGTAGAGGGAGAAGCAGGCTTCCCGCTGAGCAGGGAGCCCAATTGGAGGCTTAATCCCAGGACCCTGAGATCATGACCTGAGCTGAAGGCAGACCCTTAACCACTGAGCCTCCCAGGCGTACAAAAATGTATAAATTTTTAAAAATTAAAAAATAAAATACTACAGTAACAAAAATAAAGGATGGAAGGAAAGATAAGAAAAATAGGGGTGGATGAAGCAGGTGTCAAATGTTGACTACTGTTGAATCAGAGTGATGGATATAGAAAGGATTATTAAATTATTCTCTACTTCTATAAAAGCTTTAAAAGTTTCATACTAAGAAAAGGAATTTTACAAGTTAGAAAAGCGGGGCGCCTGGGTGACTCAGTGGGTTCAAGCCTCTGCCTTCAGCTCATTGGGCTCTCTGCTCAGCGGGGAGCCTGCTTCCCTTCCTCTCTCTCTCTCTCTCTCTCTCTCTGCCTGCCTCTCTGCCTATTTGTGATCTGTCAAATAAATAAATAAACAGATAAAATCTTTAAAAGTTAGAAAGGCAGTAAGAAGTACACTGCTCTTAAAACAACAATGTAATTGCCATTATTTATTATGGAGTCTCTTGCCAGCTTAAAAAGTTTTAATCAGTTCAACAAAGCAGTTTTATTTTTGCTGGTTTGTTCTTTATTTCTTCTGCCCTTAATCTGGGCCTTTGCTTTAAATCAAGTTCCTACATAAAACAAAACTGAACTTCCTCAGTGTCAGGGGAAGTCAAGTCACTTCTTTGCCTTCCTCTTGTTTGGGGTTTATCCACACACTGAAATTTAGGATTTCCAGAAGAATAAGATGGTGATACAATGTGGGATCCCTCACCTAAGATCTAGACCACTTCTAACCACTCGTTGGCAGCCTTACCTTTCACAACGATTTACTCACTTCTGTTGCTCCCCCACCTGGCCCCATGCTCTGACTCTCTCTCAAACAAATAAATATACTCTTTAAAATTAATAATTAATAAATAAATAAATAAAATACGGGATTTGAATTCCATCTTTAAGATTACCTCCAGATCTAAAATATTCTTTTTTTAAGATTTTATTTATTTATTTATTTGTTTGTGAGAGAGAGCACAAGTCCAGTGGGGAGGTTGGGAAAGGCAGAGGGAAAGGGAGAAGCAGACTCCCCGCTGAGCAGGGAGCCTCACCTGGGGCTCAATGCCAGGACCCTGTGATGATGAACTGAGCTGAAGCCAGACACTAAATTGACTCTTCTGACTTCTAATCGAAAAGAGAGTGGTTTCCTCAACTGCTGATACCACTACTTGTCACCTGCACCTGACAGATTGATAGAACTTACTTCCTGTAACTTTATCCTAAAACCATATGTAAAAAGGGGCGGGGGGTGCTAGATTTGTCAATATGAAATAGCCTACCTTCCTAGAGAATGAGTTGGAAATGTGTTCATTTTTCTCACATAGTTACTGTAACTAAAATTCAACACGAGGGCACCTGGTTTGCTCAGGTGGCTGAGCATCTGCCTTTAGCTCAGGTCATGATCTCAGGGTCCTGGGATGGAGTCCTGCTTCAAGCTCCCTGCTCACTAGGGAGTCTGCTTCTCTCTCTCTGTCTGCTCCTCCCCCACTCTGCTTCAGCTGCCTCTGTGGCTTTCAAATAAATAAATAAAAATCTTTTGAAAAAGTAAGATAAAATTCAAAACATATATAACCTGTTTTACTTTTTAAAATTCAGATGTAATGGGGGGGGGAATGGAAAGTTATGCATCAAAATGTTAGCAATGAGGCAGGCAGTCTCTCCTTTGCTGTCTTGCCCACTGCTCCCATGTGGTGTGTTCAATAGACTTCTATCTCCTTTAAAAACAGAAACAAAAACATAAAATGTTAGCAAGGTTCATTTGGGGGTTATAAAATCAGGGTGGTTTTTATTTTCTTCTATTTGCCTTTTTTTTAATTTTTATTTTTCACAATTACAAGTTATCACTTATTTTATTACTACACTCAAATGTTTTAAGAGACAAAATATACAAAAAGTATCCTCCCCCTCCCTCAACATAAGTTCCTTTTCCCAGAAGCAACAAATAATATCAGTTTCTCCAGAATCCTACAAGAAATGGTCACTCTGAAAAGAAACTACTTGAACCTTGTTTTTGTAATAAGAATAATTTTAAGGAAAATAAATAAAACCACCTATCCTAGCTTTCCTGTCTAGGCCCCTTTTGCACTGGCCTGTCACTAGATCCCATTTTAGTTTGGTGAAGGCTCTGTAGCCAGAAGCCAGTCCTGCATTCCTGACTCATTCAAGGGCTGTTTGAGCTCCCAGCAAGGAAATCCCTTTGTTAGAAGGACTGAGGGGTCTTTCTATCCTGAATATATTTCAACGCAAAGTCATTAAGAAGTCGATGACATTTTCTTTTCTTTGTTTAAAACTACCCAGAGACACAGTGACTCATTTTAACAATCACTTCTAGTAAAAAAAAAAAAAAAAAAAAAGATGTTACATAGATAATGTAGAATATTTATAAACATAGGTTGGAAAATAATAATAAACCAGTTAATTTGCATAAGAGGATTGGTAATGTTAGACAAAGTTGTAAATCAAATAAGGGGGTTAAAAGAATGCTAATTAACTGCATTTTAGTAATTATCATTTTACCTGCTGTGCTCCCAGTCATTTTGAATTGCAACATCTTAATTTTGTTGCCTTAATATGGCCACCCTGTCCCCCTGCATCATTGTCACTCTTTGATTCCTTCTCTTTCTCCTCCCCGATCTGTTAGCAGTTAAGGGCTAGAAGGGACCTTACACATTTTCTACCTTCTCACACACAGCAAGAATTTATGGTCATTAATTGAACTACGGAATATAGATGTCAGTAAAGATAAAACATAAGAAGGGTTCTAGAGTCCCAGTTTTGTTTTCTATAAACTGTGGGCAAGTTTATTTCTTACCCTCAAGAGTCTGACTGTATAAAAACTAGTACTGTATTGGTATTTTTCCATTAAAATTTACTTCAAGGGCAACAGTAGACTTTAGCTCAAAGTTAAAATAGCCATTTATCTTGAAAATTTTTAAAGGCACTAACATTTGAACCCAGACTGTCTGATGCCTAAACACAGTTGCCTAAAAATGATGTTCAGTTGCTTCCCACATCCTACCAAAACATGCTGAATTAGGAGTAAAGCTGAGAAACTGGAAATATGAAGAAATAGGAGTAACCCCAGTGGATTTCCCTGGGTGAATTCAATCAAACTTTTTTAAAGATTTTATTTTATTTAAGATTTCATTTTTAAGTAATTTCTACGCCCAGTGTGTGGCCGGAACTGAATCCCTGAGATCAAGAGTCGCAGGCTAAACGGACTGAGCCAACCAGAGCCCTCACTGGTCTGTATTTGACCTTCAGGTCTGAATGGGAAGTTGAATGCAATTTTATAGAATTCTAGAGTCCCAGAATCCCAGAATCATGGAATATTAGAACCACTGTCTCTGACAATTAGAAAAGGAATGGCACTGAGCAGAGGTCAGCAACGTTTTCTGTTAAGAACAGAATAGAAAATATTTCAGGTTTTGCCAGCCATAACATCTGTCTGAGTTTTGCTGTCTGAACTACTCACCTGCCAGGATGTACTGCAAAAGTGACCGTGGACAGCACATAAATGAATGAGAATGCCCGTGATGCCAAAAATCTTTATGTATGGACATTGAAATGTGAATTTCATTGAATTCACCTGTGTCACAAAATATTATTATTCTTTTTATTTTTTTCAACCATTTAAAAATGTTGAAACCATTTCTAGTTTTGTCAAGGAATGAATACTCAATTGAGTAAATTTGGATATCTTTAATTAGAAAAGGAAGATCTAAAGAATAAACTAACTGGCATTCCTGAAAGAATCATTTTAAATGGTACATTTGACTCTGTCTGGCATTTAGAAGCTGTTAGGGAGTGTAGACAGACCTGAACGGAGTTCGCATATTTTGATTACTTAAACTTCTTGAAACAGAGTTAAGGCTCTGATTTTCTCCACTGTTCTCAGTAGCAGAATAGTCCTGAATAAAAGTGTTGATAAGACAATACTGGAAGGACTACAGTCATCTATTCAACAAATATTTGTGAAGAACTTACCACATGATCTTAGGAAATCTAGTCTCTCCTTTTTAAACTGTAGAAACCAGGTTCACAGTTTAAAGGTCAGTTACATATAACATGCTAATGACCTAGAACCCAATGACCTGCCCTGGGACCACCTGGGTGAACATTCCTCCAGGGCTAGCAAACACGTGGTCAGAGAGATTGAATCCCAAATGATTCAAATCACATCCATAAACCTCAGCTAGGCAAAGACTAGACCAAACGATTCTAGGAATCAACTTCGAGAAATACTGAAATACATGCATGTTTCAATTATATAAAACAATAACCTTAAGATAAATACTTCTCTTATTTTAACTCAATAAACATTTATTCCACACCAACAGCATTCTGCAGTCTTTTTTTTTTTTTTTTAAGATTTAATTTATTTATTTGACAGAGAGAGAGAGGACAAGTCCGCAGAGAGGCAGGCATAGAGAGAGGGGGAAGCATGATCCCCGGTGAGCAGAGAGCCCGATGACGCAGGGCTCCATTCCAGGACCCTGAGGCCAAGACCTGAGCCGAAGGCAGAGGCACAAGCCACTGAGCCACCCAGGCTCCCCACATTCTGCAGTCTTACAGGGTAATGGAAAAGAGTTGTTCCCGCCACAAGGCATAGACCTTGGTCAACCATGAGACTTAAAATCTTAACAAAGTGTGAGTCACCGGGGTGGCAGATAGTTTGGCATCTGCCTTTGGCTCAGTCATGATTCCAGGGTCCTGGGATCCAGCCCTGCCTCTGGCTCCCTGTTCACAGGGGAGCCTGCTTCTCCCTCTCATACTCCTCCTTGCTGTGTTCCCTCTCTCACAATGTCTCTCTCTGTCAAATAAATAAATAAATAAAAATCTTAAAAAAAGAAAAAAGAAATTTCAAACTGGAAAAGATTTTAGAAATCATCAGGAGTAAACACACTGTTTTATGACAAAAAGAAGCCCAAAGAGGTACTGTGGCTTCAAGGCAGGCAGACCAATGTTAACTAGGGATCAATTACTACACCAGGCGGAGGACAGAATGCCCTCAAGGCCTGGTCTTCAAGCTGTTCACAGCCTCGGAAGAAACAATCTGGGTATACTTGGAAAGCAGTTTTAACAATGTCTGTGCAATAATAGAAGATTGTTCAAATGTACAGAAATAAACAAAGAACAAAGTAGCAGATCCCCAATGGCCAGTTACTGCCTATCATTTCAACCCAAGTCTTTTCTCCAACCTCAAGCTCTTCCTGCTCTACCATACTGCCTCCTGATTCCCCAAAACAATCCCAACCCCTCCCACCAAGGAAATGTAACAGTATAAAACATGACAATGCTTGCAAATATGGAGAAAACCTGCCAGCATTTGGAATGCCATATATCAATATCAGGCAACCCATTAAAGGGAAGAAACAGGGGCGCCTGGGTGGCTCAGTGGGTTAAAGCCTCTACATTCGGCTGTGGTCGTGATCCCAGGGTCCTGGGACCAAGCCCCACATCGGGATCCCTACTCGGCGGGGAGCCTGCTTCCCTCTCTCTCTGCCTACTTGTGATCTCTGTCAAATAAATTTTTTTAAAAAGGGAAGAAACACTCGACCTTTAATTTTAAAAATACGGTGACTCAGCTAACGCTGTGCTGTGATCAGAAAACAGAAGGCTAGTCCTGGCTCAGCCATTAACTAAAGGACTAGGCAAATATGTAAACTGATGAGTTAGACTGGAAGGGGGCTTAAAGAGTTGCTAGTTTGGTGATTCTAAGACCTTTTATGACACACTTCATTGAAGTTCAAAGAAGAAAGATATCACTGGGGGCAGGAAATGTCGGGAAAACTTCGCAGAGAAGCCATGGATTAGATTAGGTCCTAAAGGATGAAAAGGATTAAGTAGCAGTTGGGGAGGGATGGAATTAGAAGTAGGGGAGGGGAAATCTAAAGGAAACAGCTTTAGCAAAAATGTAGGGACAGGAATGCATCCAGAGATATGCTAAGGTGTGGAGGGATTTTACAGCAGATGGCAGAGATTTTATCTCTAAGGTAGGAAGTGAGGTCCATCTACATAAAGAATCCCAAGAGAATTCTTAAGGATTTAAGAAGTGGGGCAAATTTGGGGATCTTCTGGAATTTGCACTGGAATTCCAAGAAAGGATGTTGCACCAGAGGGGGGAAGTCTGCCTAAGGAAGGCTGTGAAATTCTTCTGAGTTACTTATACTCTCAGTACAAAAGAATGGGGGGGAATACAGTCTGGGGGGAGCTCTTGTGTTTTGCCACCATTTCTAGGATTTATCACCTGAGGGTAAATGACCATTAAAGCCAAGGCTTCTTATAAGTGCCACAACCTGACATCCACTCCTAGGAACTACGGTTTTTTTCAGGATACAGAAGGGGAAAAGAAAATCAACTCTCCCGAGCTCTACACCTAGCACTGTTAGGAACCTCACTCTGAGTTTCTGGTCTGTATGAAATTAACATTACTCTCTGCTCTTTACCATCTGTTTCAACCCCACCAACCCTCCCTGAGAGACACCCAGAAGCTGCCCATGCTGAGCACTCCACTTACACCTAGGACACAGTTGGGACAAGGATGAAGCAGGAGAGGCGCTTTTTCTCTGGGTCATTAAATTTAGGGCAACAGGTGTTTTTTGCTTCATTCTCAGTCTGGTCTAGGAGGATACCACACAGCCTTTCTCACCAGCTCTCTTAAGCAACACTCCCCTGGCTTGGCCTATCTTTCTCAACACACACTGCCTTTATTATTTAATAGCAGGGCTGTTCTCAGGAACCTTTCAACTAGTCTGGTCCTTCGCTTTCCACAGGCCTCTCATCCCCACTCTTTTTTCTTTTCTTTTAATCCAGCTCCGAGAGAGAGCACTCAGGGAGGGACACAGGGAGAGGGAGAGAAGAAGACTCTGCTAAGCCCAGAGACACACCCTGAGATCATGACCTGAGCTTAAACCAAGAATCCAGGTTCCACTGACTGAGCCCCCCCAGCCGCAAGTGCCCCCAACCCCCACCCCCACATCTTTTTCTAGCCCTAGGGCCTTTCCTCCTTACGGCTCTCCATTGACTCATCAGCTGCTTATCCTGACCTCAGAGTGCCAGTCTCGCTTCATCTGCTGAAATCTGGAAAAGCTGTGCAGGAAGGTGGTAGAGAGAGCATTGGAGAAATCTCCAAATCCACAGATATACAGAATATATACAACTGTGTGTGTATATACAAGTGAGTATGCGCAGTGTAGAAATATGACTGCAAACAATAAATCCGGGTAAAAAGAAGTGTGCTGAGATTCTTGTCTGCACCTGTAACTCATCCAGATGTAAATAAATACATAAACCTTTGAAAGGTGATTATTGTAAAAAAAAAAAAAAAAAAACCAAGTAGACATTTCCTATTTCATGAGCTTCTGAAGAGCTTCCATTTCTCTATCTCTCCTTAATGTACAGAGTGGGAAAGGGGGTCCTGCAGGCTTTCTATAACCAGTGACTCCCCCTATTAATAATTCTTCAGTTAATCTGAAGATTAACTGAATTAATAATTGAAGGAGATTTATTCCTTCAATATCTTCTTCCTTTAACGGAAAGCAAATGTTCTTACAAATGAAATAAAACCTAATAGTATCTATGCTCTATGGCATGGAAGCAAACAGGTGTGTATATAGTATTGATCTGTTTGGATTTTTCTCATTCATGATCACTAGGGTAATCAAAAAAGTTGGGCATGGGGCATCCTTCTTGAGATATGAAGTAAAAAACTGTGAAAGTAGTAAAATAATGTGTTAGAAGGTGCCTAAAGGTGAGTAATCCTGAAATGAACACCCTTTATATTCTATGACAAATGTCAGATACAGAAATGTGCTTCCTATTATCCAGCATCATCCAGGAACAATCCTGGAAAATACTGCTGTGATTGTTTTCAATCTGGTGACTCTATTCAGACAATCTAGCTCACAAGCTCTGCAGGGTGGGGGACAGTTGACTTTGGGAAATTTTAGAGTAAACAGCCCATGCTTTTCAAAACATTTTCTACATGTAACATTTTCTCCCAAATTCCAAAGTTTATTTTGATCCATAAATAAGTACTTATCATTAGTATCCATGGATCTATTTTTATACCTAAACACAGTCACCCAAGACATTTTCGCAACAGAAACTTAAAATCCTCACATATATGTTACCAGGAAGATCAGTGGAGACTTTACATATGGTGATAACTACTGAAATGTGCAGCGGTCATAAAGAATCAATTAAAGGTGATCAAGACTCATGAGTCAGCCCTATACCTTTATTTCAAAGAACATAATCTACTTTTAACTGCTATTAACTAAAATGATTGCATATAAGTCTTGTTTCCAGAAACTCCAAGGTATGTTTCAAGATGTTCTCCAACCAAGTGGTTTTCAATTGCCTTGTCTTAGGGGAGCATGTCTTAGAGGCATGTTCATATAGGAGTATCTTGCATTCATCCACTTTCAGAACATATCCAGGACAAAATCACATTGAGAGAAACATCAGGCCTAAGGGCAGCAGGAATCAGAGGAAAAACAGGAAGGTCAAACAGGAATTTGTGCGTGAAATTAACATATGCTTACAGGTTAAAGACAAAGCAAACAAGAAAAAAAGCGGATTTAAGGAAGGTAGAATTGATCACTATGCCCCAAGCTTCTCCAAGGATTACAAGACACTTTGGTCCCACACATTCCTAGAAGAAATACACTACTTCCGGTTGATTATGAAGGTGTTCTCTATATTTCCACACCAGGCTCAGGTCTAGCAAGTCTGAATTAGATTCACCTCCATTTGGGGACCTTGAATCTTATTTCTGACTCGTGTCGCCACATTTACTCTATAAAACCCACAGTGACCATTTTAATTTGCCATTTTACAACATTACACGGTAAAGATGTTTGTGTAAAGAGGCAGATCTGATGGTAATCAAGTCCCGATTAAAAACTGGTTTTTGCTTGGGGCATGCCTTGTCGAGTGGTATGGAAATTCAAGAACAAGACAGTCTTCCAGAAGAGCTTTTAGTGTTATATATCATACAATATTAATCACACAATTTCCTGATATACTGAAGATATTGAAATCATTTGGAATATGCCTTACCAAAACAGCTTTTTTAAAAACAGCTTTTACTACCTCTCAGTAGCTAATGGAGAACTTATATTCTATGATAATAGCCAAATCTTTACATCAATGAAAAAAATTCACAAATACACATATGATAACATCATTAGGAACATTCTAATAGAAGTTAACCCATTGTGCTAGGATTATACAGATAACATCGGCAGTTATCAGTATTTAAAATCATAATCATTAGCAACTTCTATTTTTAATCCCACAGTTAAAATTTCTTTTTTCCGGGGCACCTCGGTGTCTCAGCGGGTTAAAGCCTCTGCCTTCGGCTCAGGTCATGATCCCAGGGTCCTGGGATCGAGTCCCACATTGGGCTCTCTGCTCAGCAGGGAGCCTGCTTCGCCCCGCCCCTCTCTGCCTGCCTCTGCCTACTTGTGATCTCTCTCTCTGTCAAATAAATAAATTAAAAAAAAAAAGATTACTTAAAAATGAAAAATTTAAAAAAATATTTTGATTTTTACCAATCCTAAAACACTGGAGGGTTAAAGTCTATTATTTAACAACTGTTTTTACTCTGGCCTGTCACTCCTCTTCTCCCACCTTCTCTACATTCTCAGTATTAAGAGGGGAGCTGGATTCCAGTAGGTAGAACCAAAATGAGAGAACCAAGCTAAAATGTATCACTTGAGAGCAAAATCACTTCACTTAATCATCAACACTTGATATATACTTTCTAATTTGAAAAATAAATCTACTCTTAAATTCAGTTTTCCTGTAAAGCAAGGCTTCTTTCCCCACCCCCAACGCTCCCAGGAGAAAACAACCGTCTTCCATTTCCCCAACAAAAGGTATTCACCTAATCAATTTGCGCATAAGCCACTCATTTTCACATGCAAATATTCTTGTGTTTTACCATTTTGCACATCTGAATGTGATTTTTACATTTAAAGTCCGGTGGCAAAGCTTTAGAGAGATCCCAGCCTGTGGTCTACGGATTAAGATTTCGTTTCTAATTATCATGTCCTTTTGGTGCTAATGTGTTTGTTCTTTATTAGTGCCACTCATTGACCTGGATGTAAACCAGATTAAAAGAAATTCCTTTGATTTTCCTGTTTTAAAAGATACAAAAGAATTTCTCACTTTGAAAATCCCCACAGTTCGGGTGAAGAATGTATCACCTCAGGATGTTGATATCCTTTATTATAATTTATGCTCTTAGGAATTCCTTAACCTTAAAAGATCTGGTTACTGTTCCTGTCTTCTTTTGGGAAGGGAGGGGTGTACTGATGCTATTAATTATACAAAATTCCCGAAATAATGTAACACATATTGAAATTCTTTTTATAGATTTTATTAAAATGTAAATATGGTTATAAACCTAGTTATTGCTTAAAATTGGATATTTCAATATATTTTAAGTATTTACAGAAAAATAGTATCATGTCTTTTGTCATCAAACAATAGGAATAACTTCAATAACCTCCCACCAAGCTATTTACATTATATATTATTTAAACCTATTTTAAATTATAAAAATGAACAAATTCCTTTAGATTACTATGTGTTAAGTATTTGGCTCTATTTTACAAATCTTCATGTGATACTAATATTACTTAACCGTAAAGAATGTACATAATCCAAGGAATGCATCATCAGTATCTTTCTAATATAAGAAAAATAATGATGCATGTCAGGAGAGGTAGCTATTCAAAGGGATTTTAGGGTTCCCAAGTTAACCCTGCTACTCCACAAATCAAACAACATTTTATTTAGACTCTCCTTTATTTACATCATTTACATCATAGGTGAGAGGTAGCAAAGCAGTTTTAATTTAAGTTAAACAAATGTGCTCTTTAAATATATTTAAAACTAATCTAATATTAATACAATTTTTCTATTTTCTTAATTTTTGTACATGATGATCAACAGAAGCTAGTTATATATGCTAACTCAATTGTCGTCCCAAATATGTGTGATCTCATCTAAGAACGTCCCCAAAATATCTAGGCCACTGTATAATTAAAAATTCAGTAGACTACCATAATGGTCTGAAGTGAGAAGAGGAAGGGAAGAGATTAATACTATATTGTAAAAAAGAAAGAAAGAAAGTTTATTAGAGTTTTTATGTATGGATTTACAGTTGATGCTTATATGTTTTGAACTGTGTGATAGATGTATACACGTTACTGATTTTTAAGAATTAGTCAAGAGAGAAGTAAATAATGAAGCAAGAAAAGGACTGATGCATTTGATTACCTACTTATGAATATAATGGAGAAAAGACATAATAAATGGAATCCAAGGATTCCAATCAAACTAAGAAAGAACTATTTGATCATACATGACACTTCTATGAAAAAGCCTCAAGTCCCTTAGAAAGAGACCAAAACACCAATAGAAAATGACAAAGACTGTGTACACTCTACAGACATTCACAAATAAGGATATAAAAATGGCCAATAGACTTACAAAAATATATTTAACCTGATAACAAATGAAGAAATGCATGTTAATCCCATGAAGTTTATTTCCCTATCATCCTGACAAAGATGAAAAATAAGAGAAAATATCTAATATTGGCTAGCATTTGCTGAAACAGTTATTCTCATATTCTTTAAGCAGAAAAGTAAATTTGTGTCATAACTACAGAGGGCAATTTGGCAATATATACTAAAATTTAAGATACACATAGTCTGACCCCGAAATTCTACATTTAGGATCTCATCCTAAGGAGATATTACAGATAACATGAAAAACTGCAAACGGAAATGTCTCAAAGAGTGAAATTATGCATTAAATGTAATACTCTGCAACCATTCAATAAATCAATTTGTGCTACTTTATCCAAAATATTCAATGAAAAATGTAAAATATACATCTACAAGTATTGGCTTAAGCAACAGACATGTGAAAAAGCTGGAAGAGTATATACTAAGGAAATTATCTTTACAGAAGAGAACTATGAAAGATTTTCATTTTCCTTTAATATATTTCTATCTTTTTTTTTTTTTTTAGATTTTATTTATTCATTTGAGAGACAGCACAAACAGGGGGAGAGGCAGAGGGAGAGGGAGAAGCAATCCACTGAGCAGGGAGTCTTGAGGAGGGGCTCAGGACCTGGAGATCGTGACTTGAGGAAAAGGCAAATGCATAACCATTGGAGCCACCCAGGTGCCCCTAATATATTTCTACAGTGTTTGAAGTTTTGTAAGTATACATTATGCTGTAAACAGAAAATTACACATTTTTAAATAAAATTCATTACACAGAATTAAAATAAATCATGTAAATAATAACTTAGCAAATTAACAAAGTGAATCATATAAAATTCTACTATTATGGACTTGCCAGGTATCAGCCAAAGAGAATTCCCTGCCCTTTCACATTTCTGTCTCAAATGGAACGGAAAGACTGTAAAACTACCATTAAAATGACAAGACTGGGGAAGAAGCCAATTCCCTAATAACAGTGTTATTGACCAAGCAAGGCAGTGAACTGATATGGGAAAAGATTTGCTTTTACAGCCTAAGGAAGATTAAAGTTCCATATTCTTCATGCAAGGGATCCAAGTCAATATTTGAGCTTTTACCTGATATGGTAGCCCCCACAGATCTCAAAAGGAGATGTGGAATGAGGACTGAAATCCTCAAAATCTGTTATGCATTGTTGTCATTGAATCCTGGATCATCTGACATTCAATTCTTAAGAAGTTTTTTTCAATTTTACTTTTACTTTGTTCTAAGAATGAAAATATATCTGATCATGTTACTCCTCTACTTGCAAATCTATTACGGGTAACCATTGTTCAAAGGATAAAGCCCAAACTTTTCCTTATCAAGACAAACAAGGCCCTTAACATTCTGGTCCCAACCTACCTGAACCAGCCTGATCTAGGATCTCTGTTCTTCCAACTCTACACCCCACCCACACAAACACTCTTTTCAGTGAAAAGCTTAAGGAAGAGACACAATCGAGTGGAATTTCATCTCCTCTATGAAGACCTTCAAGTTTGTGTGGTATTAATCACACTTTTAAGTGCTTAATTCTCTGTTCTAAACAGTAAACTATTCAAGTGAAGGGGCCAATACTAGTACTTAATATCTAGTACCTGAAACATTGTTGTATCCTTAAAGTATTTATGCCCATTAGTAAAAAAAAAATGCTTTATGAAGTATTTTGAGTCCAATGTCAATTATAAAGATTTACAAACCAGCCATTTTCCAGGAAGAATAATAAAACCTAATTGGAATAGAAAACAAAAAACAAATTTAAAATTATAAAATTATATCCAGAACGAAATCTGACTATGAATTCTTGCCCAAGACAGCTAGATGAACCCCAGCATTGCAAGAGCTGGCTGTGGCGGGTGACAGCTTAACTGGTCTGACCCCCACACTCCCCAGTCGCCACCCTAAGGGAGAGAGCACAGGCAGCCAGGATGACTGCGGAAGGAAACGGAAGTACTCTGGGTAGGGCCCAGGGTACTACCTAGAAGTACCCTGGGTAGGGTAGGGCCAAGTGTAGGACTTTGGGAGAAGAAGATGTTTTATTGGAAAGTGCTTTTGGAAAAGGGGAAGTCTATCGACTCCCTATTGGGAACACTTAGATCACTGAAGAAAAGGAAGTTGGGCTAATCTTTCTCCTGGGTATTTGTTCCTGGGTGAGAAAGGGAAAGCTGAATCTCTGGATACAGAAGCACATGATAAATGATTGTTGCTAGGGAGAGAGTGGTTGTCATATGAGATAATAATCCTTCGGAGAATAATGTCTTTGACCCTTTGGTAACAACCATTTGTTTCTGCTTTTTTTTTTTTCTTGCCGCCTCATCAGAACCTGCAGTAGAAATACCTCCAGCTAATCACATTTAAAGGAACCCAGTTGGTGGGTGATGGTGAGAATTTGGAAAATAAAACAGCCAAGCTAGAAATAAATAAATAATAAATAGCCAAGCTGGGAAAATCAGCCTGTAACCAAGATTTTTATTTCTTTTTTTTTTTTTTTCTTTTAAAGATTTTACTTACTTGTCAGAGAGAGAGAGAGGCAGGCAGAGGGAGAAGCATGCTCCCTGGCGAACATGGAGCCTGATATGGGGGACTTGATCTCAGGACCCTGGGATCATGACCTGAGCTGAAGGCAGATGCCTAACCAACCGAGCCACCCAGGCGCCCCAAGATTTTTATTTTTTGAAAAGGTTTTTTTTTTCCATGGGGCGCCTGAGTGTCTACGTTCAGCTCATGATCCCAGGGTCCTGGGATTGAACCCGTATTGGGCTCCCTGCACAGCAGGCCTCTCCCATTCGCCCTGCTTGTGTTCCCTCTCTTGCTGTCTCTCTGTCAAATAGATAAATCAAATCTTTAAAAAAAGGAAAAAAAGTGTCTGACTTCGGCTCAGGTCATAATCTCAGGGTCCTGGCATGGAGCCCTGCATCAACATCAGCGCCTGTTTCTCCCTCTCCCTCTGCCTGCCACTGCCCCTGCTTGTGCTCGCTCTCTCTGTGTCAAATAAATAAATAAAATTGTCTTTAAAAAAAAAAAAAAAAAACTTTTTTAAAAAAAGGTTTATTTCCTAAGAAAAACATTATCATTCACCTAACGATTCATATAAAATGTATCTTGTGCTTTCTTTGCACTATGCACTGTGCTAGACACTGGGGATAAGATGAATAAGACATAGTCCATGCCCTCAAGGATGTGACAGATGTCACAAAAGAGAAGTGCATTAAGCTGTTGTAGGCGGCAGCTATGAAAGCCTAGAAAGGCGGAGGCAGAGCACAAGGAAGGACTGACTGATTGATTCAACCTGGGAGACTCAGAAAAGTTTCCCACAGAGGGGTGAGTGACTCTTGAGATGATTCTAGAAAGAGAAGTAGACTCCCTGGTTGACAGGGAGGGGAAAGTCTTGGGATCAAAACAAAGGAATTTAGATAAGAAACAAAAATTGCCTGGCCCATTCAGAGACCTGGGGCTAGGCTAGGCTCAGGAAGGACAAGCCAGACCTTGGAGGATATTAGAAACCTTGTTAAGAATTTGGACTTTGTGTTAAAGGCAATGAGGAATCATTTAATATTTTCAAGCAAAGAAATAATTCTTCATAAATTCTTCATAAATCCTTATAAAATTTGAGTTTTATAAATATCTCTCTGGTAGTAAAGGATAAGCAAGACAGGATAAGTAAAGGATAACAAGACATATAAACTTAAAAATATGTTAAATATATATATATATATTCACCCACCAATATTTATTTAGCTTCAGTTAGGTATGAGGGAAAATAAATAGTGAAAAATGAAACACAACGCCTGTCCTTGTGGAATTTACACTTGAACATAAGTTTATATATATATATGTATATATAGAGAGATATATATACATATATATATATATTCCCATATGTTCTGAATATAAAGCACTGTCATAAAAGGTAAATTAAAAAATTTCTTTCAGGGACGCCTGGGTGGCTCAGTGGGTTAAAGCCTTTGCCTTCAGCTCAGGTCATGATCTCAGGGTCCTGGGATGGAGCCCCACATCGGGCTCTCTGCTCGGCTGGGAGCCTACTTCTCTCTCTCTCTGCCTGCCTCTGCCTACTTGTGATCTCTGTCTGTCAAATAAATAAGTAAAATCTTAAAAAAAAAAAAATTCTTTCATTAGCATAGCTTTTGTTATGATGTACACAGGGGCACCTGGGTGGCTCAATGGGTTAAAGCCTCTGCCTTTGGCTCTGGTCATGGTCCCAGTGTCCTGGGATCCAGCCTTGCTCCGGCTCTCTGCTCAGCGGGGAGCCTGCTTTCCCCTCTCTCTGCCTGGCTCTCTGCCTGGCTCTCTGCCTACTTGTGGTCACTGTCTGTCGAATAAATAAATAAAATCTTAAAAAAAAAAAAAAAAAGAAAAGAAAATTTCTTTCATTAGCATAGCTTTTGTTATGATTGTACACAGCAATCAGATATTTCAGAAGTTACATTCATTCTGTGCCTACCTTTCTTTCTAAATGACTTACAAATTTATGCACTATTTTTTTAAAGATTTTATTTATTTATTTGACAGAGAGAGACATAGCAAGAGAGGGAACATAAGCAGGGGGATGTGGGAGAGGGAGAAGCAGGCTTCCCACAGAGCAGGGAGCCCAATGCAGGGCTCGATTCTAGGACGACACTGGGATCATGACCTGAGCTGAAGGCAGATGCCTAACAACTGAGCCACCTAAGGGCCCCAATTCACTAATTTTTTAAGGATTTTATTTTATTTATTTTAGAGAGAGTGTGTATACGCAATGAGGGAGAGGGGAAAGAGACTCCCCACTGCACACAAAGCCTCAACATGGGACTCCATCTCACAACCCTGAGATCCTGACCTGAGCTGAAACCAAGAGTCAAATGTTGAACCAACTGATCCACCCACGCGCCATTATTCACTATTTTTAATAATGTAAAAGACATTTGTTACTTCTTTCTCATTATTAATGCAAGATGACAACTGGGGAAATACAGAAAGTATTAAGAGGAAATAAAAAATGATTCAAACTATTATTAATGACAAACCTTGCATCTTCTTGTTCCATTTCTTTCCCTCACATAGTCATCAGAATGTCTGTGGACTCTGTTTCCTAAATATTCAACACTTTTCTCTATCTCCATTGATGGCACTAATCCAAATCACCATTATCTCTTCCATGGATTACTGTACTATCTTTTTTTTTTTTTAAAGGTTGTGAGGTTTCTTTTCTGTAATTTTTTTTAAGATTTTATTTTTATTTATTTGACAGACAGAGATCACAAGTAGGCAGAGAGGCAGGCAGAGAGAGAGGAGGGAGCAGGCTCCCCGCTGAGCAGAGAGCCCGATGTGGGGCTCGATCCCAGGATCCTGGGATCATGACCCAAGCTGAAGGCAGAAGCCTTAACCCAATGAGCCACCCAGGCGTCCCGGATTACTGTACTATCTTAACTAGTCTTGCTAACACTCTTGTCCTTACTCCACCTGATCACCAAACAGTAGCAAGTGATTTTTCTTAAGATCTTATTCATTCATTTATTTATGTATTTATCTGACACAGACAGAGAGAGCATGAGCAGGAGGAAGGAAAGAGAGAAAGGGAGAAGCAGCCTCCCAGCTGATCCAGGAGCCCGATGTAGGACTCAATCCCAGCACCGTGGGATCATGACCTGAGCAGAGGGCAGAGGCTTAATTCACTGAGCCACCCAGGCACCCCAACAAGTGATTTTTTTAAAACATAATTCAGATGATGTCACCCACCGACACAATATCTTTTAATGGGATGACTGATTCCTAATAAGCAACTCTGTATATAAGTTCATGAGGACAGGGACCTTTTGTGCAACAAAATAACTGTTGCAGTGTTTCTCTACTTAATTTTTTCCATGGAAGTGATCCCTCCTTTCCTTTTTGAGGATTATTCTGTCTCCTTTCAATTCCTATCTCATTAATCCACATGACATGAAGTCTAAAAATGATTCAGCTGCAGGGGATCTTATAGGTCATGAACTCCAGTGGTTTTTCTTTCTTTTTTTTTTTCTTTTCTTTTCTTTCTTTTTTTTTTTTTTTTTCTCAGAAACAGACTCTTAGGGCACCTGGGTGGCTCAGTTGGTTGGGCAACTGCCTTCAGCTCAGGTCATGATCCTGGAGTCCCAGGATGGAGTCCCACATCTGGCTCCCAGCTCAGCAGGGAGTCTGCTGCTCCCTCTGACTCTCCCCATCTCTCTGCACTCTCTCTCATTCTCTCTCTCTCAAAGAAATAAATAAAATCTTTTTTTAAAAAAGATTTCTAAGGAAATAACTGGGAACTTAGGTGCTTGGCTCTATGGGGTGGGCACAGCTTGCTGGGGCTGATGGGAGTTTGTGGAGTTCTCTCCTGATGGCTTCCGTTTTCTCCATGAATCCAGGAGCAAGGCCATCAGCTGAGCATGAATGTAAAAGAAGATGTTTATGAGAATGGAGAGAGGAAATTATTAAATAGAGTGAGAGAGTGAATGATCTAAGTCACGGTTTACAACGTGTGCTGCCTGGACCAGCAGCACCAGTATGAGGTTGGGAACTTGCTGGCAATTACAGATTCTCAAGGCCGAGAAACTGGAGGGCTGCACTCCTACATCTCCCTCCAACAAGCCCCCCAGGCAGGAGTGATGCTCACGGAAATCTAAGTGCATGGGATGAGGGAAGTGAGTGCAGTAACACTTCTGGACAGCATTCATCTCCCTTGAGATTCAGGACTGTCAGCTAAAGGACAACCAGGCACCACTGTCATGTATTTTTCTTTGACCAAATTTAACTATGGAGTCCAGACTTGAAGCAAATGGAGATTTTAATTTAACTCAAATTTGTGGTTGGCAGTTATTAAATTTTGTATTTAACATATTTCGATGTTTTTTTTTTTTTTTTTTTTTTTTTAAGATTTCATCTAGTCACTTGACACAGAGAGAGAACACGCAGGGGAGGGCAAGCAGAGGGAGAGGGAGAAACAGGCTCTTCGGCAGAGCAGAGCACCCAGTGGGGGACTAGATCCCAGAATCGGGATCATGACCTGAGCTGAAGGCAGATGCTTACCCGACTGAGCCACCCAGGTGTCCCTATATGCTTTTTTTTTTTTAATGTCTATAAATGAAACAAACGTATTTGAAAAGTAAAACTCAAACTACATATTTTCCATTCCTAAAGCAGAAACAGAGTATTAAGCCTAATCAGATCTAATCCAGCTTCCTTATCATATAGGTGGGTAGGCCTAAATTAATTAAATCTGCTCCTGTTTTATTCTAATCGATAAAAATTCCTATTTGAAGTAGGAAATTAGACAATGGTAATATTCAACAATTACAATGATATTTTTATTAAGAAATATTTTTCTGATAACTTCTTAGAATGCTTGAATTAAACCAGTCATTCTCTAATTTCCTCTGTTAATAAAAGAGAGGGAAACAATACAGATTTATCAGAAAAAGTGACTGGTGGGGAGGTGGGAGAAATGCCACCCCACCCCCACCCCCGCCGCCCCGGGGAACATCAGGACTTTGGTAATTTGGCACAAGGGTGGGGGTGGGCAGAGGTAGCTTTTAAAAGCTTGCATCCCATGCACATTTGCCTCTCCCTCTCTGGAATCACTTGGGTATTTTGCTGATAACCTCCAGGTGGAAGGGTCAATCCCTAGATTCATGAGAATCAAACACACTCCTGTTTTGTAAGCACATGCCCTGGCCCCACATTAGAGAGCAGTGAAGTAGTACAACCCAGCACTCCTCTTACCCATTCACACACAAACACGCTAGCTTCCCCAGGCTCAGCACTGTGTTCTTTCATCCTCCGCCATGCTTAACCATTTTAAGTGTTTCCCATCATTTAATAGCAGACAAAACAGATGCCTCCTTGCCTACTTTAACTCTGCTTCTCTCCTTTCATCGAATTCCTATAGAATGTATTATTTTGACCTCCCAAATGAGAATTTTCCTGAACCCACAGGCAAAGTTGGGATCCCTGCCTAAATGCTGGCAGTGTATTTCTTACCACTCTCAGAGGACCCATGAAATGATGAGTTAATGAAATCCCGTGCTCTATCAAGACAAAGATCTTGTACATTTTGCTTACCTGTACGAGTGGTATCCTGGGGCCTACTATATGGCCTGGTACAGGATAGACACTCAGTAAATGTGGAAATAATAAATTAATATAAACGAATGTTCTCTTATACACCAAAGGTAGCCAAATGTTTATATTAGAAGAGTGGTATGGTGGTCTGCTATACTAGTGGGCCCCAACGATGCACACCTCCTGCTCTTTACATCCTTGTGCAGTTCTGTCTTCTTCTTTTTTAAGATTTTATTTACTTGACCGAGAGGGACACCGCAAGAGAAGGAACACAAGCAGGGGGAGTGGGAGAGGGAGAGGCAGGCCTCCCGCTGAGCAGGGAGCCCGATGTGATGCGGGGCTGAATCCCAGGACCCCGGATCATGACCTGAGCCAAAGGCAGATGCCCAACCGACTGAGCCACCCAGGCACCGCTGGTCCTGTCTTCTTGAATCTGACACACTTTTACCAATAAGATACAGTGGAAGATACTCTTCCAGTAATCAAACCTAACCCTCAAGAAAGCGTAGTAGCTTCCTCTTTTTGCACACTTGGAAGCTAATCCCCATGTACACAGTCCAGCTACACTGAGACCACCAAGTTAGGGAGAAACCCAAGGGAGCTCTATGTTGAGGCCACATGAAAGACTCGGGAGAACCCAGCTGACAACAAGATCCAAGTTAGTCCCCTGAGCCAGAATGAATGTCTGCTGCAACCAAACTCACAGGCAACAACCAGCACCAGCTTCCCACTCATGCGAAGGAGCCCTCTTAAAATCTTAGAAACAGGTCATCCAAACCCAGTCAAGCTGCCCCAGCTGACACCACATGCAGAAGAGACAAGCCACTCCATCCAGTCCTATAAAAATGGCAAAATCATGAACACATAAATGATCACTACAGTTTGAAGCCACTAAAAGTTGGAATGGAGGGGCGCCTGGGTGGCTCAGTGGGTTAAAGCCTCTGCCTTCGGCTCAGGTCATGATCCAGGGGTCCTGGGATCGAGCCTAGCATCGGGCTCTCGGTTCAGCAGGGAGCCTGCTTCCCTTCCTCTCTCTCTCTCTGCCTGCCTCTCTGCCTGCATGTGATTTTTGTCTGTCAAATAAATAAATAAAATATATTTTTTTAAAAAGTTGGAATGGTTTCTTATGCAGGAATTGATAACTAAGATAGATGGTTGAGAGATTATTAAATTTCACAGAGATAATACTATATGTGTACTCAAAGATTTATTTCAGTGAGAGGCAACAAATTTACAGAGAGAACTTACATATTTCTGGACATGCCATAGTCTAATGTGTTTTTAAATCAAGCATTATGGGCCACTTGGGTGACTTAGTTGGTTGAACATCTGCCTTCAGCTCAGGTCATGATCCGAGGGTCCTAGGTTCAAGTCCTGCATTGGGCTCCCTGCTCAGTGGGGCCTCTCTCTAATAAATAAATAAAGTCTTTAAAAATCAATCAATCAGGGGCACCTGGGTGGCTCAGTGGGTTAAAACCTCTGCCTTCGGCTCGGGTCATGGTCCCAGGGTCATGGGATCGAGCCCCACATCGGGCTCTCCGCTCAGCGGGGAGCCTGCTTCCCCCCACCCCTCTCTGCCTGCCTCTCTGCCTACCTCTCTGCCTACTTGTGATCTCTGTCTGTCAAATAAACAAATAAATCTTTTAAAAAAATCAATCAATCAATCAAACAGTATGACCTGTTAGAACTTTCCTCTTGGCCATGAAAAATAACTGACATTTCTGAAGTATTCCCTAGGTGCCAGATATCATTTAATTCTCACAACAGCTCTGCCACACATATCATACCTAATTTACAGATGTGGAAACTGAGGATTAGAGGGACGGCATGGCCAGTCTGAGGTCACATGGCGAGCAAGATTCAGGACCAGGATGTGAACCTAGACAGTGAATCTCCAGAGCCCAAGATTTTAAAAACACTAGGAAACATTCTGGAAAGAGCCACAACCACTACCCAGTGGTCATAAGCAAGTTAATTATGCTCCATAAAGAAAGAATTGCTGTCACGATACTCTAACCACTTCTCTTTTTCTCCAGCTTCAGCCCAGCTCCCCCGGGGGCTACTGAGACAATGCCCAGAATCAAGGCAAGTTAGCCCTTCACCAGTGCCGAAGAGCCGGATGACTCCTCACCCATTTTACCTCGAAAAAGGATTTGGAGAAAAAGAGTTAACCCTACCAACATTCAGCACCTATGGAAATGATGTGATTGCCAAGAAAAGCCTACGTGACCAAAATTTCTTCTCCACCTGGTTAGTGTGCCCGAAATTTGCCTTCACGGAGAGGAAGTGACAATCTGCCACATTCTTTTGTACACCCAGTTCTCTGGACTCAGTTTCTTCATATGTAAAATAGAGAACTTTGTTTTATAAATTTTGGGGTTCTACTTTTTATTTCTTTAAGATATATTTAGCAGCTATGTCATTAAGTTAGGTACATTAGGTAATTTATCAGTTTAAGTCATTAAGTTAGATAAAGGATTCTACATATTATGTAACATATATATGATTTAATTGAAAGGGACTGGTGAGGGGCGCCTGGGTGGCTCAGTGGGTTAAGCCGCTGCTTTTGGCTCAGGTCATGATCTCGGGGTCCTGGGATCCAGTCCCGCATCGGGCTCTCTGCTCAGCTGGGAGCCTGCTTCCCTCCCTCTCTCTGCCTGCCTCTCTACTTGTGATCTCTCTCTGTCAAACAAATAAATAAAACCTTAAAAAAAAAAAAGAAAGGGACTGGTGATCCCTGGGTTTATTTCTATTCTGAGACCTAAAAGAAAAGGTATAATTTGGGGGAAAACGGTAGAAATGACTCCCAAATTATCTACATTAAATCTGCCAGCAAAGCTAAAACTTGCTGGGAAAAGAATTAAAAAAAGAAAAGAAAAAAAGAACCTATGAATAAAAAATGTTACATAAGTATCCCTAATGGGCTCCACAAAAAGTATGCAAGGCCTGTAGTTAAAGCAATTCTACGTATGGGTCAGATTTGAAAGTCTGTCTTTACTCATTCAATACAAGCTTATTGAACATAGTAATGAAAACTATCCTATACTGGTCAATATAAAGGATCAGAAAATGTACATGACCATATCTTTCTGGTAGCTTAAAATCTGACAGAAAGGAAAAAAATATATATATATAAAATATATATATATTTATCTATACACACCTGTATATATAACTATATATAACTATATATATATAGTCAAAATCAAGGAAAATAGAAAAAAAAATCAAGGGAAATAGAATATATGAAATGTCAGTCATAAAAAGACAAATACTATATGATACCACTTACACAAGGTATCAAGAGTAGCCAAATTCATAGAAACACAAATAGAATGGTGGTTACTAGGGGCTGTGGTAAGGGGAAATCGGGAGCTGCTGTTTAATAGGAACAGAGTTTCAGTTTTGCAAGTTGAAAAATTTCTGGAGGGACGCCTGGGGGCCTGAGTGGGTTAAAGCCTCTGCCTTCAGCTCAGGTCATGGTCTCAGGGTCCTGGGATCGAGCCCCACATCAGGTTCTCTGCTCAGCGGGGAGCCTGCTTCCTCCTCTCTCTCTCTCTCTCTCTCTGCCTGCCTCTTTTACTACTTGTAACCTCTATCAAATAAATAAATAAAATCTTAAAAAAACAAAGAAAGAAAAGAAAAAGTTCTGGAGATCAGCTGCACCACAATATGAATATACTTAACACTACTGTACTGTACACCTAGCAATGGTTAAGACAGTCAATTTCACGTTATGAATTGTTTACCACAATAAAAAAGAAGGGAAATAGAATATCAATACCACATGAATGGTACAGATAGTAAGTAGGCAGGGGTTTGAGTGAGAGATTCAGTGCTGTTCGGTGTGAAGGTTAGTGTGACAAGGAATGCCTCTCTGCAGGAAATAAAATTGGTGGCAGTCCTTGAAGATGACCTGAAACATGGTAGGTAGAGACTGATAAGATTAAAGACAGAGATAATCTGGGAAGGTAGAAAAGCCACCATGTGTTGGGCAATAGGACAAGAACAACCCTGCTTTCCCACTAAGCGATATATACAGAGAAGAAATACTTAAGGAACCACAATCAAGGGAATTTTCAATTTGTTGTAGTTGGAGTTATATTTCCAATGTGCATCATTTCTTCATAATTGAGAAAATATATGAGATTGCCCTAGGGAATGGACTTTTATTGCTTCAGTTTTAGATTGATAAGACACATTATGATGTATCATTAGTAACAGCTAATAACAGTAATGATTTAATAAGTGTAATGCAATCTAAGGCACTTCATAAATAAACAAAAATTAAGCCAAACCGGGCAAAATGCCCAGATTACTTCCTACACACACCAACAAAGTACTATAAAAAGTGAAAATGGAAAGAAATGTCTCACAGCAGTGGTGGGTATTTCAGGGTGGTGAAACAATAGAAACATTTCTCTGTATTATTATTATTATTTTTAAAGATTTTATTTATTTATTCGACAGAGATCACAAGTAGGCAGAGAGAGGAAGGGAAGCAGGCTCCCTGCTGAGCAGAGAGCCTGATGCGGGGCTGGATCCCAGGACCCTGGGATCATGACCTAAGCCGAAGGCAGAGGCTTTAACCCACTGAGCCACCCAGGCGCCCCTCTCTGTATTATTTTTTATTCTTATGTTTTAAAAATAAGCATGAACATCTTTTCCAATGTAATGGAACAAAGTGTTATTATAACTAAAATGACATTAGAAAATTAGACAAGTAGTCCTTGAGATCCTGAAAGAAAAATGGTGGCGATCATCTTTGATAAACTGAAGGGACATGTTCCCTTGGTCAGATTCCTTCAAAGTTCTCAGATTACTCTCTACATCTCTGTTATCAAAAAACAAAGTGGGAATTACAGCTATCTGGTGACAGGTAGCTTGTCTTTCATTAATTTTACATATCCCTAACAGAGTTCTTCCCAGCATACTTTCTCTGTAAGTAGTTCTTGACAATTAATAACTTTGAACACATACCATGCAAAGTCACTAAGCCATCCCTGAGGTGCATTCTGGCCCTGAACTTAACTAGAAAGAGGGAACAGCAGGAAAGCTCCTATCACTTACTGAACTAAGTATAATGTTTTATATAACTCAAGAAGTCCTATCAGTGAGCCAATATGAGGAGTTACTTTCCTCCGGAAAAGAGTAGAAGATACAGCATCTTCTTGCTTAAAAAAAAAAAAAAGAAAGAAAAAAAAAAGATTTATTTATTTATTTGAGAGAGATGGGGAGGGGGAGTTTCAAGCAGACTCCACCCTGAGTACTAAGCACACAGCACAATGCAGGGCTGGATCTCACAACCCTGAAGTCATGACCTGAGCCAAAACCAAGAGTCAGATATTAACTGACTGCTCTTTTTTTCTTTTTTAAAGGTAATTTTTATGTACCATGTGATTCAGTCTTGAACTCACGACCCTGAGATGAAGAGTCATGGTCTACTGACTAAGCCAGCCAGGCACCCGATAGCATTTCTTTTAAGGAGGGTGTGTAGGTAGGCTTACATTGGAATTCACACTCTTCCCTCCTAAAGGAAAACACTGTTATCAGTTCCTTCCATGTCCTCCCACAGATATTCTATGTGTATATATGCATGTTACACAAACACAGACATACATCACATCACATAATATAAGTGGTCTTGGTTTCCTAGTTTTCTAATCTCGTCCACCTCCAATATTCAACCTATACTCATGATATTAACTCTGGATGATTTGACTTGAAGTTGAATTGCTGAAATGAACTAAAGAAAATTTCACATATTCTTTCAACAAACGTCTAATCTGACCTAGATGCTCCCTCTGTGCCAGTGAACAAAACAGACAGGGTTTCTGCCTTCACAAAGCTCAAAGTCTAATTTTCAAAATCTTGATAAGCTATTAGCCTAAAACCTACTTAATCTCTGTCAAAAATAGGCACGTGTATAAAACAACTAGAGAAAAATTGCCAGTGGACTCCAAGGCTTGCTCAGCAGTAGAATTACAGGCTGTACATGGAGCAGACACCGAGTCTCCACTGGAACAAGTGTCAAGAGACAGAACTGGATAAGCTTCGGTCAAGCAAGAATTTTATACCTGGAAGACATCTTAAGATATAATCAAATCCAAGTTCTTTACTCCTAGATGAGGAATCTGAATCTCAGGAGGAATAATGAGTACTATTTAGAAGTAGAGGGAGACCCAGGCTCTTTCCAATCCAGAGGAGCCCATAGAGTCTTGGTAAAGACCCATGTAGATGACTTCTAAGAGTACATTCCAACCTTCAAATGTGAGGCTACATCCTGTTTTGTAGAAAACACAACAAGAAGAGAACACTGCTTTGGGAGCAAATCAACAATAATAATGCAAAGAATTTCAGAGCCTGATTGATACAATAAAAATCCCTATTGTGCTACTTATTATCTACATGACCATGGACCAATGACCTCAACTTCCCTGCCCTCAGTTTCTTCATCTGTAAAGCAGGAATGATAATGGTATACATTTTATAGAGTCATTGTGAGAGTAAAAAAGTTGGTGCACACCATGGTGTGATGGTAAATGGTTAAAATTGGTCTGGGGCGCACGCCTGGGTGGCTCAGTTGGTTAAGCAAATGCCTTTGGCTCAGGTCATGATCCTGGAGTCCTGGGATCGAGTCCCACATCAACTCCCAGCTCCACCGGGAGTCTGCTTCTCCATCTGAACTTCTCCCCTCTCATGCTCTCTCCCTCTCTCAAATAAATAAATTAAATATTTTTTTAAAAGATTGGTCTGGGGGTAAGAGTACTTTGTAGCAATTGCCAATTTCTTGCTGATGAGAGGTCAAGCTACCACTGTGAGGTCAATCAGCTAACAGAGTTTCTGGTATTATAATAATAGGCTCTATTGAGCTGGTCCATGGTACACCGCTGCAAGTAAAGTATTTATAAAACTGGTACTTGGTATGTGTTATATAAATAAAATGTGTAGATATTAGTTACTATACATACTAATATAAATGACAGCATTTCCTTTGATTTTGGAGTGTTTAAATACACTTTAATTTTCACAATAACTAAATTCACAGTGGTGTCTAGGGGGCCCGTCCTCCCAAAAGGCCCCAAAAGAACATACAACCTAACTAAAACAGTATGCTTGCTATGCAAATGCAGCTTTAAGACAGAGTCGTCCAATGTTTTTACCCCTTCTGATCAGATTTCCACCTTTAATCCCCTTCTAGACGGAGGAGAGCCACTAAAATGCATGGATAATTCCTATTCAAATGACATTATTAATGATATATGACTTATAATTTCACAACAATTAATTGCATGTATCCCATGTACTCTACTTACAATATCTCGATTAGTTCTTACAGCAACCATATTCGGTAGATATTATTTTCCTCTTTTTTTTCTTTTTATTTATTCAACAGACAGAGATCACAAGTAGGCAGAGAGGCAGGCAGAGAGAGAGCAAGAATAGGCTCCCTGCTGAGCAGAGAGCCCGATGTGGGGCTCCATCCCAGGATCCAGAGATCATGACCTGAGCCGAAGGCAGAGGCTTAACCCACTGAGCCACCCAGGCACCTCCATCAGTAGATACTATTTTCAAGTGAAGAAACTGAGTTTCCGAGAGCATTCATAACTTTTGAAAGGGCTTATATCTAGTTAATAACATATACTTGAACCTCATCTTTTGAGGCTAAATCTTATGGCATAATTACACATTGCCATAATTAGAAAAAGTTTTGTTTTGTTTTTCAGTTTCATGTAAAAATTTGAATTAAACAATTTACATAATAGTAATTTTTTTAAGATTTTATTTATTTACTTGTCAGAGAGAGAGAGCACAAGCAGGGGGAGTAGCAGAGGGAGAAGTAGACTCCCCACTGAGCATGGAGCCCAATGCAGGGCTCGATCCCAGGACCCTGGGATCATGATTGAGCCAAAGGCAGACATTTAACCAACTGAGCTACCCAGGCTTCCCTATATAATAGTATTTTAACAGTAATTCTCTACACTGCACACTATAGTTATTATATGCTGAACAATGTATATAATATTTAATCTGTGCATAAAGTTCATAGTGAACTATTGCTGGATATTTATAAACACTAAGAAAACTCATTATATAGGGGCGCCTGGGTGGCTCAGTGGGTTAAAGCCTCTGCCTTCGGCTCAGGTCATGATCCCAGGGTCTTGGGATCGAGCCCCACGTCGGGCTCTCTGCTCAGCAGGGAGCCTGCTTCCTCCTCTCTCTTTGCCTGCCTCTCTGCCTACTTGTGATCTCTGTCTGTCAAATAAATAAATAAAACCTTTAAAAAAAAAAAAAAGAAAACTCATTATATATATTCAGTGAATTACCCAATGATTCTAAAGTCAAGAATGCTTGGGGCACCTGTGTGGCTCAGTGGATTAAAGCTTCTGCCTTCAGCTCAGGTCATGATCTCAGGGTCATGGGATGGAGCCCCACATCGGGCTATCTGCTCAGCAGGGAGCCTGCTTCCTCCTCTCTCTTTCAGCCTACCTTTCTGCCTACTTGTGATCTCTGTCTGTCAAATAAATGAATAAAATCTTTTAAAAAATTAAAAAAAAAAAAAAGAAGGCTTGGGGTGCCTGGCTGGCTCAGCTGGAGGAACATGCAACTCTTGATCTCGGGGTTGTAAGTTCAAGCCCCAGGTTGGATATAGAGATTACTTACAAATAAAATCCTTTAAAAATAATAATAATAAAATAAAATCAGGAAGGCTTATACTTTAATATATGTACTTTCACTTTCTAATTTTTAAAAAGATTTTATTTATTTATTTATTTATTTGACAGAGAGACAGAGAGCAAGAGCACAAGAAGGTAGTGCGACAGGCAGAGGAAGAGGGAGAAGCCAGTTCCCTGCTCAGCAAAGGGCCTGATGTGGGGCTGGATCCCAGGACCCCAGGATCATGACCTGAGCCGAAGGCAGACAATCAACTAAGAAGCCACCCAGGAGGCTGATTACTGTACTTTAAAATTTACCTTCGCAATAACAGAATTCTTTTTTTTTTTTTTAAGATTTTATTTATTTATTTGACAGAGAGATCACAAGTAGGCAGAGAGGCAGGCAGAGAGAGGGGGAAGTGGGCTCCCCACTGAGCAGAGAGCCCGATGCGGGGCTCGATCCCAGGACCCTGGGATCATGACCTGAGCTGAAGGCAGAGGCTTTAACCCACTGAGCCACCGAGGCGCCCCGAAAAATATTCCTTTAAAAGACTGACAAGATGGCAGAGAGTGGGAGGTGGTGAGGGCAGTGGAGAAGAATCTCACTAACACAGTTTAGGAACTATGTACACCAATATGAACCTTCCTCTGTTAACTGCAGGAGTATTCAGAGAAAAACATACATGATTTAGGTCAATATAATCATCTGCTTTCAAACAAATGACACTATGCCTACAAGTATAGAGAAATATAATACCCATATTTTATTCATACCAAGATGCATTTATACATACTCAGTGTCATAACTGGAAACATGATCTGCCTATCCCCCCCTCTGAGGCCTCATTCTATCTCACCAGCTACAGTGGCAATCTCTCTATTCCTGGAATGTATTAAACTGGTCCTACATTGACCATTCTCCTTTGCTTAACATCTGTCTAAAATGCTATTCCCACAGACGTGTGATCCCTCCTTCGTATGCTTCAAAACTCCGCGTGACTATCACTCATCTGGGAGGTCTTCTCTGACCACTAAATATAAAGTAGTAATCTATACCCCCTTCACCTCGTGTGCTCCCACACCTGCCTTTGTTTTATCTCTTCCACACACCTGATCACTACCTGATATTTTTTTTCTTCCTTCCTTCCTTTCTTCCTTCCTTCACTTCTTACTTTTTTAAAGCATTTTTTTATGATTTTATTTATTCATTTATTTGACAGAGAGAGAGATTTTATTTATTCATTTATTTGACAGAGAGAGAGGGACAGCACAAGCAGGGGGAGCAATAGGCAGAGGGAGAGGGAGAAACAGACACCCCGTTGAAAGAGGAGCCCGATGTGGGACCCTTGAATCATGACCCAGGGGACCCTTGGTTCATGACCTGGGCCAGAGGCAGGCACTTAACCAACTGAGCCACTCAGGCGCCCCTTATTTATTTATTTATTTATTTATTTATTTTTTAAAACTGTGGTAAAATATTCATAACATAAAACTTACCATCTTAACCATTTTTAAGTGTACAGTTCAATAGTGTAAAGTGCATTCACATTGCCACACAACCAAAACTTCACACCCATTAAACAACTTCCCATTCACCCTCCCCACAGTCCCTGACAACCACCATTCTATTTTCTGTCTCCATGAATTTCTCATATAAGTGTAATTCCTGTAAGTGTTTCTCATATAAGTATAATCATACTTGTGATTGGCTTATTTCATTCAATATAGTATCTTCAAGGTTCACCCATATTGTAGTATATGTCAGAATTTCCTTCCTATTTAAGGCTGAATAGTATTTCATCATATGTATATACCACATTTTGTTTATCCACTATTCCATTGAGGGACACTTTGGTTGCTTTCACCTTTTAGCTAGAATGCATCTATGAAAATGGGTGTACAAATATCTATTCAAGTTCCTGCTTTCAACCCATTTGGTTATATACCTAGAAGTGGAATTACTGAATCACAGGGTAGTTCTTTTTTTAATTTTTTGAGAAACCACCATACTGTTTGCTGTTTTCCACAGCAGCTGCACAATTCTACATTCCCACCAGCAGTGCACAAGGGTTCCAATTTCTCCACATCCTCACCAACACTTATTTGCTACTTTTTTAAAAAGAGATTTTATTTACTTATTTGACAGAGAGAGACACAGCAAGAGAGGGAACAAAAGCAGGGGGGTGGGAGAGGGAGAAGGAGGCTTCCTGCTGAGCCGGGAGCCTGATGGGAAGCTCAATCCCAGGACCCTGGGATCATGACCTGAGCCAAAGGCAGATGCTTAACGACTGAGCCACCCAGGTGTCCCCATTTGCTATATTTTGATAGTATCCATACTAACAGGTGTGAGGTGGTATATATTTATTTTTACATCTTTCTTTTCTATCTGTCCTACCTGCTACACTATAAGCTCCACAAGGCCAGGGACTTCATTTTGCCACTGTTGCCTCCCAAATTCTGTAACACTGTCTGGCAGTGTTATTTGGCATATTAGGCATCAAAAAATATATATGTAGGGGTGGCTGGGTGCCTCAGTTGGTTAAGCACCTGCCTTCAGCTCAGGTTATGATTCAGGGTCCTGGGATCAAGTCCCACTTTGGGCTCCCTGCTCCACGGGGAGCCCTGCTTCTCCTTCTGTGCCTTCCCGCTTCCTGCTCTCTCTTATGTACGCTCTCTTGCTCAAATAAACAAAATCTTTAAAAATATATATTAAAAAATATTTGTAGAATGAACTGATACCACACCTTAAAGATTTCTTTTACATTAGCATAATTTTTTTTTTTTTAAGTAAGCTCAATGACCAATGTGGGCCTTGAACTCACAACCCTAAGATCAAGAGTTGCATGCTCTACCAACTGAGCCAATCAGGTGCCCCTATCCTAGTATAATTTCAAGTTGAAAAATAAGAAATTGTGATGTAGAAATTATTACATAGACCATCTCAACAGATTCACTCAGAAATTTAAGTGTAAAATTGAGACTCTTTTCTCTATTGAAGATAGTTTTAAATTTAAACCCAGATGTAATTTCAGTAATGTAACTCATACATCACATCAACTGAGGAATAAATTCTTTCAAAACACACTCTCAACAATTGTCAAGGACTATTTTTATTTATTCTTGTGATCATCATCTAAACTGTGTTCTTCACTGTTAGGTTCTAAAGGAATGCTCTTAGAGGATAATGTTTTTGATCACCATGGAAACATTAACCACAAAGTTTATATCAAGCCCCTGTAGAGATAGCTAAATAGGAAAAACTTAGAAACTACTGTATTTCCACTGAGGAAGATAAATTGAACATAAGATTCAGTCTTTAAGCCTAACCATAGTAAACATCAAGTAAATTAATTGCAAATTCATAGGATCTAAAGTTCAAACAAGTTCTAGCTATTTAGATATATCATATATTGTTTTGCTACCTAACACCTTTCTCTAATCTTTCCCAACCATTCTAGTTGAATGATAATGTACCCAACCCCAATACACAGTATTCTATCCTTCATTCCTAAAAATTTTTCTAGGGGTGAGCCCATGATCCAGTCCTACCAATGAAATGAAAGGAGGTTTTTGCAGGATGGCTTCTAGGAAACATTTTTCTCCCTGATTAAAAAAAAGAGAGGGGAAAAAAAAAAAAAAAAAAAAGAGAAAGAGAGAGAGAGAGGGATGTAACCAGAGAAAGACCTGGCCACCCTGTGCCACCCATACACCCCCCAATCTTGTTTTCTGCTTTAGACATTACATCAGGATGTGCTGGTTGGGGGGAGAAGTCATCTGGCTGGCTCAGTCAGTAAAGAATCTGAGTACAAGCCCCATGCGGGGCATAGAGATTTTTTAAAGGCGCAGGGCGGATGGGGGGATGCCTGGATGCCTCTTTCTGTTAAGTGTCTGCCTTCAGTTCAGGTCCTGATCCCAGGGTCCTTGGACCGAGCCCTATGTCCGGCTCCTTGCTCAGCAGGAAACCTACTTCTCCCTCTCCCACTACCCTGCTGTGCTCCCTTTCTAGCTTTCTCTCTCTGTCAAATAAATAAATAAAATCTTTTTTTTTAAAAAGTAAGCAAGTAAGTAAAAAAGACATGATGCTTAGAACAGTGGCAGCCATCTTGTGATCAAGAGGAATGACGTAGCTTACACCTGAGGACTGAAAAACAGAGACCAGAAAGGCTTCAACCACTGATAACATTATTGAGCCACTGAACCAACAATCCCGGAACTAATAACTTTCTGGCCTCCTTGTTAGGTAAACAGTTGGTTCTTTATGGCTTAAGGTAAGATTAGCTAAAACATTTTAAATGGTGTGTTTGTGTGTTTTAAGTAGACTCTCCCATTAAGCAGCTAGAATTCCAGACTATACTTCATAATTTGCATAGAAACAGAGAGGGAGAAGGATGGGAGAGAGAGAAAGAGAGAGACTGTTAAGTGGTCCAAACTTTAAAGCTTTGGAGGCCAGAAGTAAGGATAAACTAAAAGAGAGTAGAAGACCAAACACACAAGAAACTATATTATAATGTTTGCTGGAGCTGTTTCTGCTGGCCTTAAAGCAATTTAGGGAATGCCACATGGTGGTAGCTGGTTAGAAATCACTCAGATAATATGTCCACAGGGTCAGGGATCTGTGTACATAAAAGTTAAGAAAGCAAATTTTTCTTTAAAGATTATATTTTTGGGGGCGCCTGGGTGGCTCAGTGAGTTAAGCCTTCGGCTCAGGTCATGATCCCAGAGTCCTGGGATCAAGCCCCACATCAGGCTCTCTGCTCAGCAGGGAGCCTGCTTCCCTCCTCTCTCTCTGTCTGTTGCTCTGCCTACTTGTGGTCTGTCAAATACATAAATAAAATATTTTTAAAATAAATAAAGATTATATTTTTAAGTAATCTCTACACCCAATGTGAAGCTCAAACTTAAAACTCCAAGATGAAGAGTCACATACTCCACCAAATGAGCCAGCCAGGTGCCCCAAAATCTTTTTTTTAAGCAACAAAACTTACAAAAATTAATAAAACAAAATCTTTTATGTGATTTTTTTTTCCATTAAATTTAAGGACAACAAATGAAGTCCAGTAATAATGCATGCAAGATATGCAAACTCCCTCTCTGATGCTTTTCAATCTTCTTCTAGAAGAAATTCACTTTTTAAAATTATTTTTTAATTTTTTTATTAACATATATAATGTATTATTAGCCCCAGGGGTACAAGTCTGTGAATCGCCAGGTTTACACACTTCACAGCACTCACCATAGCACAAATCCTCCCCAATGTCTGTACCCCACCACCCTCTCCCTACCTCGAAGAAATTCACTTTTAGAAATCATTCTAGATGCCATGAGTATAGATTAGTGTGATCCCAGGTGATTCATTTACTCAAACAATGACTTGCTTTTGATAGCTTTCTTTTTTTAAGTAATTGCTATGCGCAATGGGGGGCTCAAATTCACAACCCGGAGATCAAGAGTTGCATGCCCTACCAACTGGGCCAGTCAGGTGCCCTCAATAGCTTTTCTATTAATGCTCATAATGCCACTTCAATCACACCTGCCTATGAGTTGCTAGCTAGACACAATAAATCCTGGCATTTTCATTTCAAGATTTGCAATTTCCTTGTTACTTTTCCTTTTTGAAAAAGAGCAAAGCTTTAGAATCATTTTCCCTACTTTCCACTTCCCCCACACTCCAATTTGGAAGCTTACAACCTTTCTCCAGGTGTACAAAGACACTGCCTTCCTTGGTGCAGCCAAACTCACAGTCAGCTCCAGGATGATCAGGAAGTTTCCCAAATATCTTTATAACAATGGCAAACCCACTTCTTTTTTTTTTTTTTAATATTTTATTTCTTCATTTGACAGAGAAAGAGAAAGTGAACACAAGCAGGGGGATTGGCAGTCAGAGGGAGAGGGAGAAGCAGGCTCTCTACAACGCAGGGAGCCCAATGCAGGGCTGGATCCCAGGACCCCAGGATCATGACCCTGAGCCTAAGGTAGAGGCTTAACCAACTGAGCCACCCCTGCATCCCTCTCAAACCCACTTATAATAAACACAAAGGAACTCTCAATCTTCTGTCCTACCTTTTCCTCAGCATCTGATCTTTCATGTACCTAACCAATAGAGTGGCCTGGGAGCATAGATTTTGAACATGAGGATTTAGGGAATCTATTTTCTCACAGCAAGGAGAAAATAAAAAGAGCCCACAAATGCTGACAGGGGTGGTGGGGGGGGTGGGGAGGAAGGTCCTAAATACTCACATAATTCCACAGTACTTTACAAAAAAACAACAAAAAGGGGCGCCTGGGTGCCTCAGTGGGTTAAAGCCTCTGCCTTCGGCTCAGGTCATGATCCCAGGGTCATGGGATCGAGCCCCACATCGGGCTCTCTGCTCAGCAGGGAGCCTGCTTCCCCCTTTCTCTCTCTGCCTGCCTCTCTGCCTACTTGTGATCTCTGTCTGTCAAATAAATAAATAAGATCTAAAAAAAACACAAAAACTTCAAAATCATGGACTCATTATATCCTTTATCCTTCACTAACAGTCACAGACAAATTTAAGCTCTTTTTTTTTTTTAAAGATTTTATTTATTTATTTGACAGACAGAGATCACAAGTAGGCAGAGGCAGAGAGAGAGAGGAGGAAGCAGGCTCCCCGCCGAGCAGAGAGCCCAATGTGGGGCTCCATCCCAGGACCCTGGGATCACGACCTGAGCCGAAGGCAGAGGCTTTAACCCACTGAGCCACCCAGGCGCCCCAAATTTAAGCTCTTTTTAAGCACATTATGGGTTTTCCATTTGCCAACACAATCTCTACACAAGAAATAGCTGAGTTACCCATTACACAGTAAGGTGCTTTGAGATGCCATAATTATTAATCATACATTATAAAACCAAACTCAATTTTTTCCCTTTTATCCAGTCCACATATGTGAAACTTCTTGTGGGGTGGGGAACAAATAGTGAGATCCTTTTAGATATGTTCTGTTTGTGCTTGCTTCCACAGCACATATACTAGATATGTTCTGTTTGAAGGACCTGCAAGATAAAGACAAGAAGGTTTACAGAAGTCAGATGAAAATTTTAAGTAAAAAGATAAGTTCCCACTAAGATAGTGATGAAAAAAGATCTGCAAATGGGTGGGAGTGCATACTATGAGAGTGAATCATTTGGGAAGAAGTTTAAATATGTAAGAAAAAACCAAAGACAGAAAGCAGAACCCTTGGATGCCTGGGTGGCTCAGTCTTTTAAGCGTCTGCCTTCAGCTCAGGTCAGGACCCTGGAGTCCCAGTCATCAGGCTCCCTGCTCAGCGGGGAGTCTGCTTCTCCCTCTCCTTCTGCTCCCCCCACCAACTCATCATGTTCTCTCCCCTGCTCTCGTGCCCTCCCTCACTCTCTCTTAAAGAAATAAATAAAATCTTTAAAGAAAAAAAAAAAAAGAAAGAAAGCAGAACCCTGAGAGACACTAATAATGAAATGACAAGTGAAAGAAAGGAAATGGAGGAGAATAATAAAGAACTTCCTGGGAAAGCACTGGGAGGAAAATCAAGAATAAGTCATTATCATAAATAAGGCTTTTAATGAACAGGCTCTTGACTGAGTCACCAGTCTCATCTCCTGTGACCTTCTCCAAACACTCTGCTCCAGCCATTCAGAACCGCTGAGAACTCTCTAGAATGCAATATGCTTCCTACTCTACACCTTTGCACCTGCCATGTCCTCTGCCTGGAATTCTTTCTCTCTCCTAATCACACTCTTACTCTTCCTTCAAGCACCAGCTTCTCTTTGAGGCCTTTGCTGAATTCCCCAAGTAAACAAAGGCATGTGTCCAACCACTGCCTGGGATCATACCTCCATCATCCAAATCATCACATTCTATTTGTTTATTTACCACTATACTCTGAGCTCTACAAGTAGTGTTTTCACCTCTGCATTTCCAGGCCTTAACATGACACCTGGCATGAGGACATGGTATTTTATTACATGCTCTATTGGAGGATATAATACCTAAAAGATGTGGGTATAAATCCCTTACTCTGCCATTTACCTGGCTGTGTGATCGCCAAGTAAACTAATGAGTCTGCTTCTTTGTCTTTAAATTGGAACCATTATTGTACCTATCTTGGGGGGGGGGTGAGGTCATGATCCCCCTGGCCTGGGTCAGAACCTCGAATCGGGCTCCCTGTTGGTGGGAAGCCTGCTTCTCCCTCTCCCACAACCCCTGCTTGTGTTCCCTCTCTTGCTGTGTCTCTCTCTGTCAATTAAGTAAATAAATAAAATCTTTAAAAACAAATACAAATAAAATATTGTACCTCTCTCATAGAATGAATGGGAGAATGAAAGGAAAGAATGCACGTAAAGAACTCAGCTCCCACTCAGGCTCAGGTAAGGATGAGCATCATACTTCAGAAGAATGGTCTCTACAGTCCTCCCTGGAAGTTTCAGAAGGAGGAAAGAGCAACAGAATCAAAACCATGGAGAAGTCTAGTAGCTTTAGGTCTGTCAGTTTGCTAAATTCTCAACCAAAGCATCCTTCTCTCCCCAGCAGTTTGGTTTCTTTCACTTCACCAGCAGGCTCAATCCCACCCCAGTCTCCATAACAATGAAGACAAAAACTTGGGAGAAAGAAAGGAAACAAGCTCCTGGACAAAATAACATCCCAGAATAGGCAAAAGGAGTGTGAATCAAGTTCAGGATTATTATTCCTCTGAAATAGGAAGAAAGAAAGCAAGAATATGTGAAAATACTATGTTTAGAGGTATGTTTCTAGTCTTTTGTAACTGAAAAAGGTGAGGAAAAGAGGTATTTATAAATACCACATTTTTTACTCTGAATGAAAGAATTAAACAACCCAAGCTTTTATTGAAAACAGGATTTTGGGAAGGGGGGTGGGGGTGAGCCTGGTGGTAGGTATTAAGGAGGGCACATATTGTATGGAGCACTGGGTGTGGTGCATAAACAATAAGTTTTGGAACACTGAGAAAAATAAAATAAAATAAAATAAAATAAAATAAAATAAAATAAAATAAAGGAAAAGCAAAAAGGAAAGAAAATGGGATTTTAGGAGCACCTGAGTGGCTTGGTTCGCTAAGTGTCTGTGAGCCCATGTCAGGCTCCCTGCTCTATGGAAAGCCTGCTTCTCCCTCTTCCTCTGCTGCTCCCCCTGCTTGTGCTCTCTGTCAAATAAATAAGTAAAATTAAAATTTAAAAAATAAAAGGAAAATACAGAGGATTTTCTTCCTTTCTTTTTCAGATTTTATTTATTTGACGGAGAGAAACACAGTGAGAGAGGGAACACAAGCAGAGGAAGTGGGAGAGGGAGAAGCAGGCTCCCCACCACGGAGGGCGCCCAATGGGGGAATCAATCCCAGAATCCTGGGATCATGACCTGAGCTGCAGGCAGAAGCTTAATGACTGAGCCAACCAGGTGCCCCTACAGAGGATTTTCTAAGTTGGCATACAATTTTCCTTATGGAATTAGAATTCTGATTTAGTCAACAGCTCTGGTACTCCTGTACAAAGGAGCTTCTCACAATTACAAATGTGTGTAATTATTCTTATGTGGGGTGCCTGAGTGGCTCAGTCAGTTAAGCAGCTGCCTTTCCTTTGGCCAGGATCTCAGGGTCCAGGGATCCAGCCCCACATCAGGCTCCCTGCTCAGTGGGGAGTCTGCTTCTCCCTCTCCCTCTCCTGTACCCCTGCTTGTGCTCTCTCACTCATGCTCTCTCTCTCTCATATAAATCAATCAATAAATAATCTTTTAATAAAATAGTAATTATTGGGGTGCCTGGGTGGCTCAGTGGGTTAAAGCTGCTTTCGGCTCTGGTCATGGTCTCAGGGTCCTGGGATTGAGCCTCACATTGGGCTCTCTGCTCAGCAGGGAGCCTGCTTCCCCCTCTCTTTCACTGCCTGCCTATCTGCCTACTTGTGATCTCTGTCTGTCAAATAAATAAAATCTTAAGAAAAAAAAAGTCTGTGGACTTCTTCTCAGCATAAAAATTTTTTTTTAAAAGTAATTATTATTCTTAGGTGTCTACATAAACTGAGCACGTCTAACAAAACTATACAAATACTTGATAACTATCATGGATAGGTAATAGTGTTAAATATATTGATTTACTTTAGCTCAATGGTGCAAATTTAAAAAGCAAATATTTTTCTTTTATTTTTTTTTTAAGATTTTATTTTTTTATTTGATAGATGGAGATCACAACTAGGCAGAGAAGGCTCGATTGAGCACAAGTAGGATCGATCCCAGGACCCTGGGATCACGACCTGAGCCGAAGGCAGAGGCTTTAACCCACTAAGACACCCAGGCGCCCCAGCAAATATTTTTCTTTATGAACTAGCATTATGCAAGTGATTAATCCATATAATTTATGTTAATGTATCTGTTACTTAAATTTACAAGCTCACCTAATTTGAGCAATATCATAATACTGTGCATCAAATATCCATGATTATCAGCTTATTACATGAGGCAGCAAATTGGTTAAACCAAGTTAAATCCAGCTCCAGAAAGGGTTTATTTGACTTGATTTGTCTGATCCCGAAATGAACTAGCGTGAAATGACCTTATGATATGAAAGCAAAGACAGACATCAAAAGAGAAATTCGGTATTCATAAAACCTGTGGGAAGATTTTAGTTTTATAAGCCTATTCTTCAGGTCAGAAAAAGGTCAGACAAACCCAATTTATAGTAGATCATACACTGCAGAAAAATGACATGACCATTCTACATTTATTATCATAAAAGTTGAATAAAGGTTAATGGATTTTTAAAAATTGCATTTCTAGGAATCTAGTTTTTAATATCAAGTGTCTGCAAGCTACCATTCACTATGAAGGAAAACTGTTGAGATAAATAACTTCTATATAAGACAGTGTAGAAGATTCAAGGAGACTGGTTGCTATATTAGTCTAAGTGAAATAAAGCATTTAAAAGAGAAAAAAAGCATTTGAAAGAACAAAATTGTTGAGGTGCCTGGTTGTCTCAGTTGGTAGGGCATGTGACTCTCAATCTTGGAGCCATGACTTTGAGCCCCATATTGGGACTCAATGTACTTTTAAAAAAAGAACATTGTTTTCAGACCTACTCAGGTAAAACAAAAGAATGTCTCTGTAATTTCACTGAAGATAAAAGTAAAGTCCAGGGGTGCCTGAGTGGCTCGGTCGGATAAATGTCTGACTCAATTTCGGCTCAGGTCATGATCTCAGTGTCTTAGGACTAGGCCCCCGTTTGGACAGCTCACTCAGCAGGGAGTCTGCTGGAGCTTCTCTTTCTTCTTCTCTCTCTGCCCCTCCTCCCCTAAAATAAACAAACAAATCAGGGAAGAGAATGGAGGGGAGGAGAGGGAAGGGAAAGGAAGGGAAGGATCTAGTAGTGGGGCAGCTGGGGGGCTCAGGCAGTTAAACGTCTGGCTCTCGATCTCAGGGTATGAGTTCAAGCCCTGCATGGAGCCCCACCCTGGGCATGGAGCCTACTTAAAAAAAAAATATCCCTCCCATTACCTATAGCTCACTAAATAGTGGTCATGACCAAATACACATACTTAAGACAAGACACTGATGAGATAGATACCATTATCAGGTTAATAGGTATACCATGGTGGAAGTACTGCAGAGTAAAGTGACAGAAACCAAATGCCCCAGAAATCAGATTATAAAACTTAGTACTTTAAGTAACATTAACATTTAATTTAATTTTAAAATCAAATGTCATTAGCATCAAATAAAATAAATATGCAAATAATGACAATGGCCCAAAAACAAGGAAGTTGTCAATTGTGCCATACACATTTCTGGGAAAGAATGTGGAATTCAGAATATGATCAGGCTGTATCTGGGAAAAACAGGACTGAGACTTCCTAGTGAGAGGCACAGAATTTCATATCAAAACCCTACTGGGAAAAAAAAAAAAAAAAAAAACCCTGCTGGGTAATATTAGTAACTACAGATATGTTTAACTTATTATATCTTTTTTTAAGTTTATTTATTTTTTTTAGTAATCTTCACCTCCAATGTGGAGATTGAAATTACAACTCCAAGATCAAGAGTGACCAGCCAGGCACTCATGGTATCTTTAAATGCATACGATTTTCTTTTCTTCCTTTCTTTCTTTCTTTCTTTTTTTATTGTTAAAGATTTTATTTCTTTGTCAAAAGAGAGAGCGAGCAAGTGAGCGAGAGAGAGAGAGACAGAGAGAAAGCATAAGCAGGTGGAGTGGCAGGCAGAGGGAGAAGCAGACTCCCCGCTGGCCAAGAAGTCCAATGTGGGACTCAATCCCAGGACCCCAGGATCATGATCTGAACCGAAGGCAGACGCTTAACTGACTGAGCCACCCAGGCATCCCAAATGCATGCACTTTTCATTTTATATTTTGAGTTCCATTATTCCCTATAATTGTTTATTACCTTCATAAATCCTACATTAAAGAACTTGAGGGGGCCTCGCTCAGTTGGTAGAGCATGGGATTCTTGATCTGCGGGGTGATGATTCAAGCCCCATGTTAGGTGTAGAGCTTACTTAAAAACACAAACAAACAAAACAAACAAAACACACCTTGTCCAAGTATTGTTATAAAAAGACATCTGCTCTAATACCTGGATATTAGTCAAGATCCTGGTGCTCAAATAAGCCAAACCAGATAATTAAATCTATTACAATGTTCATTTTCTTCTGAGTGTTCTATAAATTGTATTTGCACAAAAGGATCTTAGTTAGAACTATGATATTAAATCTATTATTGTTCAGCCTTTGAAATAAATTATTCCTTCAACTAAAATCTTTACATGCAATGACAGCACCAGAATTTCTATTTAGTTGAGACCTAAAGGAGGCAATCTGATAGGAAGACAGGGGAGATTGTCAGGAAGCATGGCATGAAGTTACTTATGCAGAATGTAAATATAATTGTTTTTCTTGGATTTTATATTACAGGATTTACGAAAATAGCAATGTTTCCTGAAGTGATTTTATTCACACTTTAGTTAAGACTGTGAAAATACAGCTTATCCATGATTAGGTGATGATGATGATGACAACGATGATGGAGGCAAACCCTAGCAGAAATATTCACTTTCTACAGAGTAAAAGACCAAACTCTACCAAAGGTGATGATGATGATGACAACGATGATGGAGGCAAACCCTAGCAGAAATATTCACTTTCTACAGAGTAAAAGACCAAACTCTACCAAATTAAAGACCCTATAATATACCAGTTATGATTCTAATTTTATCTTTTACTAATTACTCCTTCTCTCCTACTATGTAGCCAGTCAGTTTTGATTACTATTGATTACTTTTCAATTTTTTCCAATTTCTGTGTGTCTCTTCATGCACTCATTCTAAATCTCAAATGCATTTTTACATAATGTCTACCTGTCAAAATTAAATTGATTCTTCAATATACGTCTCAAATTTCAACTGCTTCACTAAACCCAATATGATTTCCTCCAACCAACATAAACATTTTTTTATCTGTCCTCTTATGGTGTTTTGTACTCTTGTTTTTCTTAAAGATTTACTCACTTATTTGAGAGAGAGAGAGAGAGAGAGAGAGAGAAAGACTACGGCGGGGGGAAGGGGAAGACAAAGGGAGAGGATGAGAGGGAACCCCAAGCAGATTCCCCACTGAGCTCGAGCCCACATAGGGCTAGATTCCACAATCCTGAGACCACGACCTTAGCCAAAATCGAGTCGGATGCCTAATCCAGTCGCCCCTGTACTCTATTTTGTATTTACTGTATTTTATCTGTACTATAGAAAGCTGTATACACTGCTTGATTTCATCTTCTACAGGACTGTAACATTCTTGAGAGCAGGGGTAAATCTAAAGTCCTTCTTAGGAAGAATTTTCTAAGTGAACCATAACATCTATAACCAGGGCTTGTCTTTTGAAAAATCTGAGGAAATTATCTCTTACAATGACCATGTAGGGGTATATTCCAGGGAACACCTAAACTTCTCTTTTTTCTAAGATTTTATTTATTTATTTGAGAGTGAGAGAGCAGATGAGCAGGGAGAGCAGCAGAGGGTGAAGGAGAAGATGACTCCTCACTGAGCAAGGAGCCCAAATCGGGGCTTGATCCCAGGACGTGGGAATCTTGACCTGAGCTGAAGGCAGACGCTTCATTGAGCTGCCCAGGAGCTCCTGACACCTAAACTTCTAAATTTGGTTTTTCATTTTAAGAGCAACCTTTTAATATTTCCAGTGAAAATGTAAAGGAAAGTCACATCCTTAATATATCTTCCAACAAGTGATAGTTAAAATAGAAAATGTGATTGTCGATAGCTCTTATTTGAAAGGCAATAAAGTTCCATCGATTAAAAGCAAATAGTTACTAATCAGGGCCTTGTTCAGCCTGTCATTTGTTTGCTAGATAATCCTGAGCACATTAGGCTCTTTGTGCATCCACTTACCTAATCTGAAATCTAAAATATGGATTATCTACTTCCCAAGCTGTTACAGATATTTGTCATTAAATGACTGTCAAGAGAGGCGCCTGGGTTACTCAGCTGACTAAATGTCTGCCTCAAGCTTAGGTCATGATCTCAGGGTCCTGGGATTACGCCCCACATGGAGCTCCACAGGGAGCCCTGCATCAGGAGTCTGCTTCTCCTGCAGCCCATTCACCCGCACCTCCCACTTGTGCTCTCTCTTTCAAATGAATAAAAATCAAATAAATAAATAAATAAATAAATGGCTGTTGAGGATTATAATGAAAGAGGGAATCTGAAAAATGAACAGAAATGGTACTTGCTAATAGCACTCTGAAGTTTCGGATGCCTGGGTGGCTCAGTTGGTTAAGCATCACACATTTGATTTTGGCTCAGGTCATGATCTCAGGGTTGTGATATTAAGCTCGGAGTTGGGCTCTGTGCTCAGCACAGTGTCTCCTTGAGATTCTCTCCTCCCTCTGCCCCTCCCTTTTCCGGTGCTTGTGTGTGCTCTCTCTCGCTCTAATAAATAAATAAAGTAATAAAATCTTTAAAAAATAACACCTGGGGTGTCTGGGTGGCTCAGCTGTTACGCATCTGCCTTCGACTCAGCTCAGGATTCCAGGGTCCTGAAATCAAGCCCTGCAACAGGCTCCCTGCTCTGCGGAAAGCCTGCTTCTTCCTCTCCCACTCCCGGTGCTTGTGTTCCCTCTCTCCCGGTCTCTCTCTCTCTGTCGAATAAATAAATAAAATCTTTAGAAAAAAAAAGATAACACTCTGGAGCTTAATAATCTACGTTATCTAAAGGGACACCTGGTTGACTTAGTCGGTAGAGCACAGGACACTTGATCTCAGGAACATAAAATCAAACCCCACGCTAGATATAGAGATTACTTAAAATAGATAAATAAATATATATGTATAATATATGCATTATAAATGTGTATTATATAAATATGTAATTTATATATTATATATTATATATTATAATGTATAAATATATTTTATATACATATATAATCCTAAAAATAAATAAAGTGATCTAAGAAGAGAATGGAGTTAAACTTTTCACCAAAGTATGTATAGTCCCTTATGACTCATCACAAGATTATGAGAGCTCTTTTCCTAATATGTCGGCATTTAAGCATATAACAATTAAAGATGGAGGAAACAGAAAAGGATTTGCAAAATATAAAGCTTGGTTAGTAATTGTTTTTGCATTGTTGAATATAGTAATCAGAAGTGAGAGAAGGTAAAAAAAATAGCCATTTATCCAACAATTTTACTTCTGGGAATTTAGCTACCAATACATGTCTTCAAAAACACATTATCCTTTGGGGTCCTGGGGTGGCTCAGTGGATTAAGCCTCTGCATTCGGCTCAGGTCATGATCTCAGGTCCTGGGATGGATCCCCACATTGGGCTCTCTGCTCAGCGGGGAGCTGGCTTCCCCCTCTCTCTCTGCCTGCCTCTCTGCCTACTTGTGATCTCTGTCAAATAAATAAAGAAAATCTTAAAAGAAAACACACACACACATTATCCGTAAACACAATGAAGCAAAATATCACTGTTGCATAATGCTGAAAACAACCTAAATGTCCAATCATAGAGAAAGACTGAAATGAATTATGATACTGTCATTTAATAAAATACTATGTAGCTGAATAAAAAAATGAAGTGTATGTACTAAAAATGGAGTGATGAGTAAAATAAATTTTTATGAAAGAAGCAGAGTACAAAGCAATGTGTATAGTAGGATCACATTTATACAAAAAAATGAGGAAAAGAGGTATGTACATAGATGAATTAATCTATAAACAGAATATTTCTAGAAGGAATATGTAAGAAGTGGTTGCTTCATGGGGAGGGGATTGCAGAGTTTTGTTTGGAATAAGGTTTACTTAGAGTCATTAGAGTTTAATAATGGGCCTATAAGATAGAATGATTATTGTTATTATTTTTTTTAAATATTTTATTTATTTATTTAACAGAGAGAGCTCACAAGTAGACAGAGAGGCAGGCAGAGAGAGAGGGGGGAAGCAGGCTCCCCGCTGAGCAGAGAGCCCGATGCGGGGCTCGATCCCAGGACCCTGGGATCATGACCTGAGCCGAAAGCAAAGGCTTTAACCCATTGAGCCACCCAGGCGCCCCAAGATAGAATGATTATTATTTGCATTTTATAAATTACAAAACTAAGGCTTAGCAAAATTAAATAATTTATTTACTCAGAATTACTCAGAATAGGGGCGCCTGGATGGCTCAGTGGTTTAAAGCCTCTGCCTTCAGCTCAGGTCATAATCCCAGGGTCCTGGGATCCAGCCCTGCATTGGGCTCTCTGTTCGGCGGGGAGCCTGCTTCCTCCTCTCTCTCTGCCTGCCTCTCTGCCTACTTGTGATCTCTCTCTCTGTCAAAAAAAAAAAAAAAAGAATTACTTAGAATAATTTATTTACTCAAAGAGCAACAGAGCAGCTATACAAGCCCAATTTCTGACTTTTATGTCTACTTCTCAGGAAAATGACTTTTATGTCTGTTTCTAGCACTGTCCTGGGAGAAGGGAAGGGGCTGATATTAAGTATTTCTTGTATAACAACAATACCTAAAAGTATTTAATATTTACTAAATGCCAAGCATTAAGCAAAATGCATTGTGCATTATATTCATTATACTATTTAATTCCTTTTTTTTTTTTCAAAGGTTTTTATTTATTTATTTGACAGAGAGAGACAGAGCGAGAGAGGGAACACAACAGGCATTGTGGGAGAAGGAGAAGCAGGCTTCCGGTCAAACAAGGAGGCTGACGCGGGCCTCAATCCCAGAACCACGGGATCAGGACCTGAGCTGAAGGCAGACGCTTAACGACTGAGCCACCCAAGTGCCCCCATACTATTTAATTCTTAAACTGATTTTATGCAATGAATACTGCTACGATCCTATAAGTGAGGGAACTAGGCACAAATAGGTTAAGTAGTCTGCCTAATGTTACACGGCCATTAAGTGACTAAACCAGACTTTGCCCTGGACACGTGGCTATCCCAGCCTCCATTGTCAAGCTCTATCTACCCCCTCCATACACAGTACTTGGGCCGGGGGTGCACACACTGACCTCTCAGTCTGCTCTCTAGAGAACAGACTGGAAGGAAAGGCCAGTTCCAGCCCAGGAAGCAGACTTGAGTTCCCTGAAACAGAAAATTCTGGTTCCTGACTACCCAGAGCATAGTTTCAAAGACAAAAGTGCTGATTCAGTGTGAGCAAGTTCCCTTGCACCACATTCTCCTCATTTGGTATGAAAGGGTATCATCAGAGGAGGCCCAGAGTGGGAGCCTCCATAGGTCACGGTTTCTGCTTATGTCTAAGGGTAATACTATGTATGTAGCTCCCTCCAGACTCCAATGACACAACCCAAATCTGGGACTATGGAACAACTGAAAGTCAGGCAAAGTGTATTCAGTGTTTTCATATAGTGATTGATAAAGATTTAAGTGGGAAAATATTCCCTCTGCAATGTTTATTTAACTAATTTAACTCTCTCTCTAATAAATAAATCTTAAAAAAAAAAAAGAGCTAGGTTTACAGACTACTAAATGCAAGGCTGTATGTGTCACTATCTCCTTTAAAAAAAAAAAAGAAAAGATTTTATTTGTTTATTTCTTTGAGAGAGAGCATGAAGTGGGGCATGGGGATGAGGCTGGAGAGGGAGAAGCAGATTCCCGGCACAGCAGTGAGCCCGACCCCAGGACCCAGGATCATGACCGGAGCCAAAGGCAGACACCTAACTGAGCCACCCAGGGGCCCTCTTTTTTTTCTTTTTTTTTTTTTTTTTAAGTACGTTCTACACCCAACGTGGGGCCTGAACTCACGACCCTGAGATCAAGAGTCTCATGCTTACCAATTGAGCATGCCAGGCACCCCCCAATTAGCTCCTTAATATACCATAATCTACCCATAAAATAACTTTTTTTTTTTTTAAGATTTTATTTATTTATTTGACAGACAGAGATCACAAGTAGGCAGAGAGGCAGGCAGAGAGAGAGGGGGGAAGCAGGCTCCCTGCTGAGCAGAAAGCCTAATGTGGGGCTGGATCCCAGGACCCTGGGATCATGACCTGAGCCGAAGGCAGAGGCTTTAACCCACTGAGCCCCCACATGCCCCAACTAACTCTTTTTTTTTTTTAAAGATTTTATTTATTTATTTGACAGAGAGAGATCACAAGTAGGCAGAGAGGCAGGCAGAGAGAGAGAGAGAGAGGGAAGCAGGCTCCCTGCTGAGCAGAGAGCCCGATGTGGGACTCGATCCCAGGACCCTGAGATCATGACCTGAGCCGAAGGCAGCAGCTTAACCCACTGAGCCACCCAGGTGCCCCACTAACTCTTTTTTTAATAACTCTTTAAAAACATGGAATGCTAATGTTCTACAAATTTATAATGAAGCTTTAAGTCCCAATTTATTTTTCATTCCATTGCTCATATTCAATATATATTGAATACAACTAATTTAGATTTTTTTTCTTTTTTTTAAAGGTTATATTTATTTAGGGGGTGCCTGGGTGTCTCAGTGGGTTAAAGCCTCTGCCTTCGGCTCAGGTCATGATCCCAGGATCCTGAGATGGAGCCCCACATAGGGCTCTCTGCTCAGCAGGGAGCCTGCTTCCCTTCCACACTTTCTCTCTGTCTGCCTCTCTGCCTACTTGTGATCTCTGTCAAATAAATAAATAAAATCTTAAAAAAAAAAAGATTATATTTATTTATTCATCAGAGAGAGAGAGAGAGAGAGAGAGAGCACAAGCAGGAAAAGCAGTAGGCAGAGGGAAAGCAGGCTCCCTGATGAGCTGTGAGCCCGAAGTGGAGCTCAGTCCCAGGACCCTGGGATCAGGACCTGAGCTGAAGGTAGATGCTTAATCTACTGAGCCACCCAGGCATCCCTAGAAATTTTTTTCTAAAGTCTCTGAAAACTCTCTGTATTCATCAGGTAGGTACACAACATATTATCTTTTCATTTTCCATCTCTTTTCTTTTTATTTTTTTAAGATTTTATTTATTTATTTGACAGACAGAAATCACAAGTAGGCAGAGAAGCAGGCAGAAAGAGAGAGGAAGGGAAGCAGGCTCCCTGCTAAGCAGAGAGCCCAATGAAGGGCTCTATCCAAGGACCCTGAAATCATGACCAGAGCTGAAGGCAGAGGCTTTACCCACTGAGCCACCCAGGTGCCCCTTCCATTTGTTTTTATAATATAGTTTTATTGTATACATTTCACTTTCATAGACAGTTTCCAACCCGAACTATAAGGACTTGCCTTAGATCTTCATGTGATGTTTAAATTGAAAATTATGTAAATAACATTTTTAAAAACTAAGCCAAAAGTATATTGTCATTAAGGTTTCCTAAAAATGTCATGATACATACTTTTTTCTAAAATCTGAAAAACTCAAAATATCTAAAGAGGCACCTGGGTATCTCACTCTGTTAATTATCTGCCTTCAGCCCAGGTCCTAATCTTGAGGTTCTGAGATCAAGGGCCACATAGGACTCCCTGCTCAGCAGGGAGTCTGCTTCTTCATCTCCTTCTCCCTCTGCCCCTCCCACTTGCTTGTGAGCACTCCCTCTCTAATGAAAAAAAAATCTAAATCCAGAAGAGAGAGTCCAGAAATGGACTCGTGCCAATATGTCAATTGGTTTTTTACAAAGACACAAAAGTAATTTAATAGATAAAGCATAGTCTTGGGCACCTGGGTGGCTCAGTCGTTAAGCATATGCCTTCAGCTTGGGTCATGATCCCAGAGTCCTCAATTCGAGCCCCTCATGGGGCTCTCTGCTCAGTGGGAAACCTGCTTCTCCCTCTCCCACTCCCCCTGCTTATGTTCCCTCCCTCACTGTCTCTCTCTCTATCAAATAAATAAATAAATAAAATCTTTTAAAAAAGAAAAGCATAGTCTCATCAACATATAGAGCTGAACAACTGGATAGCTGTAGGCAAAAAAAGAAAAAAAAAGATCTTAATCTTTAAGTTACAAAAATCAACTCAATATGTGTGATAGACCTAAATGTAAAATGTTAAAACCATAAAACTTTTAAAAGAAAATGTGGGAGAAAATCTTTGTGAGTTTAGATTAGGGAAAGAGCTATTAAATATAATAAAAGCACAACCTATAAAAGAAAAAACTGATCATTAGGCCTTATCAAAATTAAAAACCTTTGCTTGAGAAAGACAGAGAAAGGACAAGAAACTAAGAAAAAAATGTTTTCAAATCACATATCTAACAAAGAGCTTATATCTAGAACATATAAATAACTCTAAACAGTAAGAAAGCAACCCAATTTAAAAGATGGTCAAAGTATTTGGATACCAAAAAAATGTTAAGGATGAGGGCGCCTAGGTGGCTCAGTGCCTTAAGCGACCCAGGACCCTCTGCCTTCGCCTCAGGTCATGATCCCAGGGTCCTGGGATAGAGCCCCACTTGGGGCCCCTGCTCAGAGGGGAGCCTGCTTCTCCCTCTTCCCCTGTCCTCCTCCCTCTTGTGCTCTCTGTCTCTCTATATCTCTCTGTCAAATAAACAAAATCTTAAAAAACAAGATGTAAGGATGGCAACTAAGCACATGAAAAATGTCCAACAACATCAGTCATCAGAGAAACACAAATTAAAATCACAGTGTGATACCTCTACACACCTATTAGAACGACTAAAGCAAAAAAATGGTAACACCAAATGCTGACATGGATTTCTCTCAATGAGGAACTCTCATTGTTGGGAGGAATAAAAACAGCACAACCACTTTGGAAACAGTCTGGCAGTTTATATAGAGTTAAATATACACGGACCATATGATCGAGTAATCCTATTCCCAGGTATACAACTGAGAAATTAAAACTCTTATGTTGGGGCACCTGGGTGGCTCAGTGGGTTAAGCCTCTGCTTTAGTCTCAGGTCATGATCTCAGAGTCCTGGGATCCAGGCCCACATCAGGCTCTGCTCAGCAGGGAGCCTGCTTCCCCTTCCTTCTCTGCCTGCCTCTCTGCCTTCTTGTGACCTGTCTCCCTCTGTCAAATAAATAAATAAAATCTTTAAAAAAAAATAAAACTCTTATGTTCACACGATACCTGTACACAAATGTTTACCGGCAACTTTATTCATAATTGCTGCAATCTGGAAACAACCCAATGTCCTTCATCTATCTGAATGGCTAAACAGTGGTACAAGGGAACACAACTCCATAATAATAAGGAACAAAACATTAATGCACACAGGAAGGTAGATGGATATTTAGAGCAGTATGCTGAAAGAAAAAAGTCACTTTCAAAAGGTTATTATTTGGATAATCCCACTTCTATGGCATTCTAGTAACGGCAGAAATATAGGGACAGAGGACAGGCCAGTGGCTGCCAGGGGTTGGAGGAGGGAAGGTTTGTTTGACTACAGGGGAAATGGCATGAGGGAATGTTTGAGGGAGATAGAATTGTTCTGTACCTAGGCTGTGGTGGTGGAAACACAACTTAAGTATTTGCCAAAACTCACAAAACTGTATAAAAAATGAACTTTACTGTAAGCAAATTTTTAAAAATTAAAAACTCTATAAACCAATTATATCATTGTATCACTATATTATTTTATTGCCTTGTCTTCCATCCCCTCACTGTCTAAAGGAAATTATCCTCTTTTGGAACTCAAATATTTTACATAACATGAAAATTCAAAATGTAAATTATCTTGACAACCATAAAGAAAGAACAGAATTAATATCAGAAGCATTGAAGACCTTGAAAATAGAAGCCTACTGTTTTATTTGCTTGTTTATGCCTGCTCAAGAAGACTCTCATTAACCCAACTCGTTCTCAGAATTATTTTTCTCAGGACCATCGTAGAATTAGCAAGAATAATCGGGGAGTTCTCAGGAGTAAGCAAAAGCTAAATGAGGGCTTTAGTCTCTCCTCTTAGCATCCGTAACACTAAAGAAATGATCTCTTAGAGAATACAGAAGCAAACATGGAATTCAAGTTATTCTCATTTGAAGAAAAAGAGTAATGAAAATTACTTCAACCCTCCTACAGTTATTTTCAAGGTAAAGGAGACCTAAAGGGCAATTTCATGAGGATGGTTACAGACAGCTCAAAGTAGCAAGAGTACCAAGATGCGCTTCCTCTATAGTCACAATGTCTGAAAATTTGAGGAGGAAGACAATAAATAATAGTGATTCTAAAACAAGGCATCATTAATTAAGACCAAGTTCTATTTTTTAAAAGATTTTTGCTTGTTTATTTGACAGAGAGAGAGCACGCGAGCGAGCACAAGCAGGCAGAGTATCAGGCAGTGAGAGAGGGAGAAGCCAACTCCCTTCCGAGCAGAGAGCTCTACACGGTACTCGATCCCAGGATCCTAGGACCATGACCTGAGTCGAAGGCAGATGCCCAACAAACTGACCCACACAGGTGCCCCAAGACCAAGTTTCAAGTCCCTGAGTTGCAGCTTAGTAGCTATGACCTTGAGCATGTAGTTCAGTTTCTCTAAACCCACAATTCTCATCTGGAAAATGTGAATAACAATACCTCCTTCATAGGACTGTTGTGAACATTGTACCTAGCTTAGCATCATGCCTGATTCATTATAAATATTGCATTATTATCATATGTGAATTCTCTAAGTTTCTAGAGCAAACAATGAAGAACACTGGTTTGCTGCCATTAATGCAATGTCACCAATGCCTACAAATCTTGGAGAAGGATTGATCATTAAACAAGAAAGATACTGGCACCAATTATAAAGGATGTCTTACAGCTTTCCAATTTTTAAAGCAATCATTGCCTTGGAAACTCCCATCAGAGTTCATCAGAAAGGTAGTTAAGGCCCAGAAAGATGCTAGCAAAGTATCTTAACTTCAAGATCTCAATAAATACTCATTTAATTAAATGATTTAAATTATCTGGCAATGACCATATAAATCATGTGGATCTCTTAATGTACATAATATACAGAGACAAAACTATTTAAAAACTTAGTTCCAAAACTATATTTCCTTAATCTTTTCTTTTACAAAGTAAGAAAATGAATAAAGAATAAACACAGGATGAAATCTAAGAAATTTGTCTTTCTATTGGTAACTAACTTGACTTAGATATTTAAAAGGTAGGTGAAACTTCTGTGCCTCAGTTTTGTATATAAAATAAAGATAACCATTTTCTTAAGTGGAAAAAAGTACATATCTAGGATCTTAGGAGCCTAAGAGAGGCTGTTAACTTTTGATAGCTTTGATAACTTTTCTCTCCCTCAACATGACAAGAATGAAGTTGAAGGTCATTGTTCCTTGACCTTCTCATTTTTGGAACCTAGATTTTAACTACACTATGTAAAGGCACTGGACTGTTTTAGCTGTTTCATGCTGCATCAGTATTTCCCAAAAGATTAAAAAAAAAAATCTTTGTCCAAAAGATCAAGTTGTAAAATGATATATATATAGTACCTGATATGTGATTCTAATAACACATTAATTAAAAGAGAACAGAAATATATCAAATGAATGAAAACGTGAATCCAGTCATACAGTGACTTTTTAGATATACATAAACTTAGGTATTAGGTATTAGGTGAATGATCAAAACAAAAGCTGAGAAATAAACAGACTTAATGTTAGTCTTCATTAAAAATATATATGTACACCTGCTAATGTTAAGATTTTTTTTTGTCCTCTTCCTTTATCTTTAGGGCATAAAATATTACTTTACACTGAATAGATATTTGTTGAATAAATGAATCTTCACATAGCATATTTTCATTGAGATTGGAAGTTAAATACACTAATTTACCAATTATATTTATAATCACCAAAAGCCTTTCTAAAATATTTTTATTTCTAGACATCATTATGTAATTAAAATTTACTCTTTTGGCCTTCCACGCTTTCTCAATTACACTTTTTCTTTCAATCATGGTTTAAAAAGAAAAAAAAAAAAAAACAGATTTTCATTCAATTCTGATTCAATCCAGAATTGAGTTGAAAAAGAATCATCAAAGAACAAGGAGAAAGATGTCTGAGAAACAGTGACACAGTTAAAATATACTGGGACTGGGGCCTAACATATTTCACCATTTGCAGGAAAACACTGTTATCCTTTCTGTTTTTTTTATTCCTAATTGTTCAAAATCACTTGCAGGCAAATGGTGATACTGCAGTCAGAGATTGTCAGTATTTTTTTTCCACCTGCCTGGATGAATCAGGTAGAACGGTATGACCAATAATTTCAGCAACCTATTTCTACATCCTATGCAAATTAATGCACCAATCACTAAGAATGCTTCTATAAGGTCATATAAATGAAAGTCTAAACAGAGGACACCAGTCAATTACTTGAATGTTGCAGCATTATGTCATTTATACAGCTTCTAATTATGAGGTCCTCTAAGTAGAGTATCTACTCTGCAAAATAACAATGACCTTTCTTGAAAATTTCTTCTTATAACTATTTTCATACATACTATTTCTTAGATCAGTAGAACTATTCTAAATATAAAATGAGATTTCATAGAGCTTTTATGAGTACATATATTCTATTTCAATTAATATGTTTGTCTTTAGTGCTTAAATATACAGACATACATAGTTAGCCAAATAGATACAAAAATGATTTTTTGCATAGGATGTGCTTTCCCTTATACTGCAAATTCCAATAATTTCACCTCCATTCTTGGATGCATAAATATCACATATACAGATTTAATGAAGCATGCCACCACAATTCTTCAGGGAAAAAAAAAAAAAAGCTTCAAGTGCAATTAAAAATGCATTGTCATAAAACTATAGTCCTGTATCCCATAAGAATTTAAAACCCTAACAATTCTTTGGGACACAGAGTGCCATAAAAAAAGTATAAATTAATTTTTAGTTATTGCATTAAAAATGCACATAAAGAAAAGTTGCCCCTAAAATAACACTACCTATACATAATAACATGCAAATGTGGCAAAGACCTTGTCAAGTGTCAACCAAATTTTACCGTCAGATTTTCAAAAATTCTGAAGCCCCTGGTGTTCAAAATTTCTACACCACCCTGAAGAAAGACCATTCTGTGGGGTATTCTCTTCCCCCAAGACAGTTTCCAACCAATTTTACCCTATTTCTAAACAGCAATCCAACTCTCTTTGGTAAAGAGGTTGCCTGCTTGAAGTCAGTGGGTCCTATTTTCACGCCCATGCACTACCCCAAATAGGGCAAGCAGACACTTGCATTACTACTGCGATAACCTAAAGTGGTAACGCTGTAGTTCAGGCAATGACAGCAGGAAACAAAAAAACAAAACTCTTAAGACACAAATCACAGATCACAACCAGATGGAGTACTACTCCCTTGTTTCAGTATTACCATACAAACAGAAAACGGGACTCATTCAAAAGCAATGTTCATTCCCCCCTTGCAGTGTTGGGGAAAACTGTCTTTGCACACGAGAGAGCAGAAACACATGTTTTCTAGTACTGCACATCTAACACAGATCTGCAGTTGTCGGGTGTAGCTCTGTCTCAAAGTTAACTGCTGAGTAACATCTAGACAAGGCTCCTGCTCTCCTAAGGGCGGGAAAGTGAATGCTTCCAGCAGTCCCTCTTAGAGTCCTCAGGGGATTTGGGTCAGGGGCACATTGCCACCCTGAGGGCACAGTGGGTTTCTTCTAACGTGCAGCTCCGCAGTAGATCATGTGACTTATGGGTGTGTGCCTCTGTGCGCGGGGGGGGGGGGGGGGGGAGGATGAGTTTGAGGGGGGTGTGTGCAAAAGTTACACGTCTGTTTTTGTTAGACGTGTCTTTCCTAGGAGTGTGTCTGTCTGTCTTTCTGTCTGTCCGTGTGTCTGTGTCTGTGTGTGAAGTTGGAATAAAAAAAAAAAAAAAAAAGATTCAGAGAATGGTCCTGGGCCGGGCGATGCGGCCAAGTACGCCTATGTCAGCCCCACCTCTCAGTCAGCCTCTACACTGGGGCGAGGTCCCCGTCCTTGGGGGAGGAGAGGACAATGGGGTGCGCCCCTCCCGCACTTTGTGCACCCACCTGACGAATCCGCGGCGGGTTCGGCGGGGTGGAGGCCCCGCCTTCCGGGGCCGGGGAGGTGGGAGAAGCCATCTTCCTGGTGCTCCGGGTTTCTTCCTCCTGTCACGCCCGGGTCTCCCGCGTCTCCCGCGTCTCCTGCGACTCGTCAGCGCCGGGCCTGAGGCCCGCGGCCCCACAGGGACTCGGAGGCTCCGCAGCCGCCGCGCCGCGGCGCGCGGCCCCGCCCGGGCTCCTCCGCCGCAGAGTGCAAGGAGCGGCTGCCGGCTGGGCTCGCCCTCGCGGAGTCCCGGCCGGAACCCCTCAAGTCTTCCCGCGCCCACCTACCTCCCAGCGGGGAGACTCGGGGCCATGGCGGGCCGGGGTCTGGCGCGACCTTGGCCGCGAGGCTGGGCGGACGGCGGCCGCAGCCCAGAGCCGCGCTCCGCGCGTGTGTCTGAATGTGCGAGCGGCCGGGCTTATTCTAGCGGCTCCGGGAGAAAGGAGGCTGCTTCCCTCGCTGCTGCCGCTATCGCCCGGAGAGCGATGAGCTCATGGACAGCTCCCAGAAATATGTCTATATGCACCACTGACTGCCGGAGTTCGGGAGGTGGGTGGGGATAAGGAGGCTCCTCCGCGGGCGCTCCCGCATCACAGGCGGACGTTCCCCCGGGAGGCCCCCGGCCTGCAGGGCACGTCCAGCTCTTCCCTGCCTGTCTCCACTCTCACCCGGCTCTTTCCATTCATGCCATACACGCATTGCCAGTTCACACTCATTCTCCCCCTCCGCATTGTGATAGGCACGCACTCACCGCTAGCCTCCACAGACACACATTCTTTGTTCTGCCAGCCACTCTCGATTGATAAGGGAAATTAATTCATGGATTGAACAGGGTGTGGATTGCCACTGAGACTTAAATGCATGTCCGATGTGGGCTGACGAAGTGCTTTAAGCCGTGTGTCATTTACTCTTTGGGCGTTTCCCCAAGATCCAGCTTCTCCTCTCCCGTCTTCATTCACTATGACAAAACATCCTCCGGCTGCCATCCCGGGTAGTGACGGCCCCATCGTCACTAAGGTGAAGAGCATGTCCTCTGCAGTCCTGTGAAGAACGTAAAAGACAGGACCAGGTTTTACAGAGCTCAGTCTCCACAAAAACTTGTGGCAGGAGTAGTGAATCCCACACAGGGCCCAGCTTTGTTTGCATTACTGTTTCTCAGGGATACAGTTGGAGCTACCATTGACTAAGTGCAAACCACTTTCCAAGATCTGATCATTTTTTCCAATTATTGGCTCAGCTGCCCCATTGGAGTGAGCAATTATGAGCAATTCTTTCCATTGAAGTGGAAATTATGGCTTTTTGCAGATAAGGTGACCTCCTCAAGAGATTAATTGTTCCACCTCTCATGCATCAATTTCCTTTCTTCTGGATGTCCATACAAACATACTCCCATCTTTATTTTTTTTTTAAGATTTTATTTATTTATTTGACAGATAGAGATCACAAGTAGGCAGAGAGGCAGGCAGAAAGAGAGGAGGAAGCAGGCTCCCTGCTGAGCAGAGAGCGGGATGTGGGGCTTGATCCCAGGACCCTGGGATCATGACCTGAGCCAAAGGCGGAGGCTTTAACCCACTGAGCCACCCAGGCACCCCATACTTCCACCTTTAAAAAATAAACTTTTTGGGCAACTGGTCTCAGTTGGTTCAGTGTACAATTCTTGATCTCGGCTCAGGTCATGATCTCAGGATGGTGAGATTAAGACCCTCAGCAGGCTCTGTGCTCAGCTTGTCTCTCTCCCTCTGCTACTTCTGCCTTTAGCTCTCTCTCTATAATAAATAAATCAAATATTTATTTATTTATTTATTTATTCAAGTTATGTATTTATTTATTCATTTATTTGACACACAGAGAGAGAGACAGCAAGAGAGAGAATATAAGCAGGGGGAGTGGGAGAGGGAGAAGTAGGCTTCCGGCTGAGCAGGGAACCTGATGTGGGGTTCCATCCCTGGACCCTGGGATCATGAGCTGAGCTGAAGGCAGATGCTTAACAAACTGAGCCACCCAGGTTCCCCTCTTGTTCATTATTTTAAACACCAAGAATCTCCAGCAACTTGACCAGCGCCCTACACATTAATGTTCAATAAGTACTTACTGAATGAATTGTCTTTGTCAGGGTCATTCAGAGACTGGAGGGCCAGGATTTGAACTCTAGTTCAAATTCTAAAGCCCAAACTCTATACTATAACTCAAATACTATACTGCCATTTCTCAAATGTGTGGATAATAATTATATTCATGTTCAAATTTGAAAAACTTCTTAGGAAACATCCTAAAAACTTTTTTCCTGGGATCTTTGACTGGTTCATTGATTGAGCATGCGTTTCTTAATCTCTGGGTTGTGAATTCAAGCCCCTACTGAGAGTAGAGTTTATTTAGTTTTTAAAAAAGGGTAGTGGGGTGCTTGGTTGGGTCCATGAAACGTGCAGCTCTTGATCACAGGGCTGTAAGTTTGAGCCCTGCATTGGGCGTAGAGATTGCTTAAAAATAAAATCTTTTTTTAAAAAAGGTATATAAGAGAAAATTTTATTGATGCCTGTGTGGCTCAGGTGTTTAAGCTTCTGCTTGGACTCAGGTCATGACCCCAGGGTCCAGGGATGGAGGCCCACATAAGTCTCCTTGCTCAGTGGGGAGTCTGCTTTTCCCTCTCCCTCTGCTGCCACTCCCCTTGCTTGTGTGTTCTCTCTCTCCGTGTCAAAGTCTTTAAAAAAAAAAAAAGAGAGAGAGAAAATACTTTTTTAAAAAACTGTTTTTATTCAATGTGATAATTTTTATGGTATCAGTGTTGCATAGCAGCTAGGATGGTGAACTAAAGTCACTTGGACCTTGATTCCCTAGTTAATTAACATTTCTATACTTTAGTTTTCTTTTTTTTTTTTTTAAGATTTTATTTATTTATTTGAGAGAGAGAGAGACAGTGAGAGAGAGCATGAGAGGGGAGAAGGTCAGAGGGAGAAGCACACTCCCCGTGGAGCTGGGAACCCAATGCAGGACTCTATCCCCTGGGACTCCGGGATCATGACCTGAGCCAAAGGCAGTTACTTAACCAACTGAGCCACCCAGGTGCCTGATGCTTTAGTTTTCTTATATGCGAAATGGAAATTATAATAGTACTTACTTTACAAGGTCATTGTGACTCTTAAATGAAGTAATGTATAGAAACACTCTAAACACACAATGAAAACACTCAATAATGTAGTTATTACTATTAATTTATGTAATGATATCTACCTAAAAAATCGGAGGAGACTGAGGATAAAGGTGGGTAAAAAGGAAACCCTATGTTTCAGAGAATAGAGGAAAATTCAACGAGGCAAGTGACAGTAATGCTAAGACTCCCCATCCTGTGTCATGACCGAGCACATAGTAATCCAAAGCAGGGTTTTCATTCTCTAGTGACTTAGGGTACTTAATTCAAATTAACAAAAAATGAACTTATTGACAAGTGACATTAAAGTTTTAAGTAGATGATAGATGTGGATAGATAGATAATATAATCTTATAAGTAGGATACGATTCCCTTTTTTGCTTTCGTAAATCCTACCATCACTTGTCACCAGCTGCAACAGTTAAGAGGGCTTCAGGAGAGGGGTGCCTGAGTGGTGCGGTCCGTTAAGCGCCTGACTCTTGTTTTCCACTCAGTCCTGATCTCAGAGTCATGATCTCAGGGTTGTGATCTCAGGGTCATGAGATCCAGCCTCCTGACAGTACCCGCACTCAGCATGGGGCCTGCTTGGGAGTCTCTCTCCTTCTCCCTCGGCCCCTCCCATGAGCTTATGCTTGTTCTCTCTCAAATAAATAAATGCATCTTAAAAAAAGAAAGGAAGGAAGGAAGGAAGAAGAAAATAGTGCTTCAGTAAACTGTCAGATAGCTCCAGTGGGTTAAGAAAAGACATCATTCATGGGGTGCCTGGGTGGCTCAGTCGTTAAGCGTCTACCTTTGGCTCAGGTCATGAACCCAGGGCCCTGAGAATGAGCCCTACATCAGGCTCCCCGCTTAGCAGGAAGCCTGCTTCTCTCTCTCCCACTCCCCCTGCTTGTGTTCCCTCTCTCTCTGTCTCTAGCTCTGTCAAATAAATAAATAAAATCTTTAAAAAAAGAAAAGACATCATTCAGTCCTTAGAATGTAACTATTCAAAATACAAGACATGCATTTTCCCTTATCCATCCCATCTATCCATCTGTATACACAAATACTCAAAACCTGCTCTAACCTCTTCATTCCTAATCTGCATAAAGAGTCTCGCTGTCAACGGAGTCCCTCGAACCAGGAACTTTTTTTTTTATTTTTTTATTTATTTATTTGACAGACAGAGATCACAAGTAGGCAGAGAGGCAGGCAGAGAGAGAGAGAAGAGGAAGCAGGCTCCCTGCGGAGCAGACAGCCCGATGTGATGCGGGGCTAGATCCCAGGACTCCGGGATCATGACCTGAGCGGAAGGCAGAGGCTTTAACCCACTGAGCCACCCAGGCGCTCCGAACTAGGAACTTTTGTGTCATTCTCAACCTCTCTACATTTCATGCATTCTATAATCTTCACCAAACCCTGCGAATTCTAATATGGTAATGTCCTGCTTCCCCCCCCCCC